>NC_133618.1:448595607-448838107 GCF_048593235.1 Sminthopsis crassicaudata | reverse complement strand
GAAGCTACTTTTGTTTTGGCCCATTCCCTCAGTTGTCACACTGCTGTACAATGGTACCATTAGGTCAGACCCTTCCTTAAGAACTAGACTTCTGCTCCTATTCTTTTTGTACCTCGAATCTATTCTGGCTATTGTAGTATTCTGCATATAACAGGTGCTTAATAATTGTTGAAGAATAATTTTCTTATAGTTCGGTTCAACCAATTTGAACTAGGGGGATTTGACAATATAAACACAGCATCATCTCCCAGTTTCCATTCCCTATTCAAATCCATATCCTTTGTTCCGCCTGCACTCTCAAGTGCTTTACATCTTCTTCTCATTCTAGGCCCCCGACTTTGTTCTTGATTGTGTGCTCCCTGCCTGGAATATCCTTCCCCATACACTTATCTTCAAATCCTATGTAGAGGTCCAGGTCTTCTCTAGTGTTTTCCTTCAGCCCCTGTTGACATTCCTGGGATGTTCCCATGCTGTCTGTGGCAGGTGCTAAAACTCTCTCTCAGGACTTCTTAAAACTAGGTCAAACTCCACCCCCCCCCTTTTTTTTTTTTACTATCACTATTGCTGAGATGATAGCATAGTATTACAGCCTTGCATCTTAGACTGGACACTGGAGAATTCCAAGGAAATAACACACCACTCATACTTGGAGTTGGAAGGGACTGAAGACATCATCAAATACAACCCTTATCTGGTCAAACCATATGTTTTTTACAACCCTCTACAACATGACTGACAATATCTTCCAGCTTTCAGTTGAATGCTTTTAGGAGACAAAACTCACTACTCCATGAGACAGCCCATTCTATTTCTGAATATCTCTTGCTTTTTAAGAAGTTTTGTCTATAAAAAGCCTTTTAAAAAAAAGTTTTGCCTTACGTCTAACAGAAATATGTCTTTATGAAACTTCTACCTCTGCTTCTAGTTCTGCCCTCTGGACCAAGTAGAACAAGTAGAACAAGTCTACGCTAATCATGTATATAAAAAGAAAATATAACTAGGCTTTCAAATAAGCCTTAAAATGTTTTGCATGCTGCTGCATTTGTGGAAGATATTGCTTCTAATTGGTAGAAAGAATTCTGAGGCATTCCTGGATAAGGAGGGAAGTTCAAAGCAGAACTTTGAGATAGAGACATGTTTATGTCAGAGATTATTCAGGAGATAGACCTTAGAAAGATTTTTGAAGCAGCAAATAAGTAATAGAAGCCAACTCCTCAACCTCTCCCTGATTTCCAGTTTGCCTCTCTAGAGACTTCAAGACTTTCTCCTTGGCTGAAATAGAGATGAGATGACTTAGTTGTATGACCCTGGGCAAGTCACTTAACCCCCATTGCCTCAGCAAGAGAGAGAGAGAGAGAGAGAGAGAGAGAGAGAGAGAGAGAGAGAGAGAGAGAGAGAGAGATGAGATGAGATGAGATGAGATGAGATGAGATGAGATGAGATGAGATGAGAGATCTTATCCAGTCACTGCAAAAGAATTCATTCCCTCTTATCTATTTTACGGTATATTGTAATCCATAAATTCTAATTGCAAATCTCCAACTTCTGTTTGCTATTTTGCTTGACTATATGAATTTGTTCATTATTCACTGTTTGTCATGGTCTTTTGTAAATCTAGCATTTGGTAGAAAGAGTCTAACTGACAAATATAAGCTAAAGCCTCTCTCCATCTTAAGAACTCCCAAGCAAGTGAATTTTGTTTTGAACATTTTATCAGTGGACCAACAATATTTGAAGAGGAGCAGATAAATAAATCTTAGCCCAATGCCCATCTTGGAGATAGGAGAGGGAAAAAAAAAGTGCCCAATCAAAGCCTTTCTTCTGTACTCCTTAAGATGGAAATCACAGTCATCCTCTGAGAAGAGTGGTCTGGATTTCAGAGATAGTTAGCCATAAGACTCACAAATTATGTTTATGCATTTACATAATCCAAGTGGCCATACATCTCACAGGAGCATGCATATCAAAAGATATTCATTTATTGAAATAACAAAGGACTTGAATCAATTTACCTTATAAACTACAATTAAAGTCAAATAACACCAAAATTTATATAAAGCAATGGGAAGAATCTAGTATAAGACTATTTAAGGTAATATAAAATCTAAATTCTGGAAGCCTTCTCTCTTACACAACCTATGAAGCACTGATGTTTTTCAAACTTCAAGTCACTTTAGAATTCTAAATTAATTTTCTCCTTCTCTCCTTGCTACATTTTTGAGATCCACAAAGTCAATAACAGCCACAAAGTCAAACTCTTTTTGAACTTTGAACTGTTTTCCTCAGTTTGCCTGGGGGGAGAGGGGGAGTGGGAATGGAAGAATAGGAATGTGAAGATTCAAGAGTGAGTGCTGAGAACATGGGAAATTCTCTGAACAGAAATCTAGATGCTGCCTGGGTAAAGCTGGCCAACTTCATTCAGTCCAAAGTTGAAACAGCCCAGATGTCTCTTCTCTTTCCTCCTCAGGATCTTAGAAAATTGCCAGAGCTCCTGGGCTTATAGCACAAACCTGTCTTCTTAGGGTTCCATTTCTCAGGAGACCATGTATTTGTGGCACTATAAGACAGAAGCCAACATAGGGATACATAAGGTTGATTGTGTCAGGAAAGTGACAGAGACCTCTGGGCTAGAAGACAGAGTCTAATTCTACAACCTAATTCCATGTGATTCTCCATCTTCCTTAAGAATTTGCCAGAGCTTCTGTCTTAAAGCCTAGGAGTTCTGGCAAGTTCCTGAGGTCCTGAGGAGAAAGAATAAGAGACATCTGAGTTCTGGAGAGGTATAAGACTGGAAAATGTTCTGAAAAGAGATCCAGGTGCTGTTTGGATAAAGCTGGCCAATCTCATTCTAGCTATACCAGAAACTTTGCCAAAACTCTCCACCCTGGAGCATGAGTTTTTCAGGGGAAATCAATCATTTGTAGTGATTCCCCAGCAGATATACTAAGATGAATAGAGCAATCTTCAAACTCGAGACTATGAGTTGTTTCCTCAGTTTGTCTGGTGAAAAGAAAAAAAAATTAGGAATGTGAGAATTAGGGAATGAGGGCTAAAAATGTCCCCTACTGATATTTTTATTTCCTTTTCTGTTTAAATTAAAATTTTATACTAATTCTATGCTTTTGTTTAGCTATTTTAAGTAGTAAAGTGACCCCATGGATAAATTATTGCACTTGGAAGTAGGAAGATCTGAGTTCAAATACTGCCTGTGTGGCCTGGAACAGTCCCTTAACCTCTCCCAACCTCAGTTTCCTCATCTGCAAAATAAGGATAATAGCACCTGCCTCACAAGAGTATGTGAGGATCACATAAGATAGTATTTGCAAACCTTAAAGTATTATATAAATGCTTGATTATTAGTAGTAGTTTTCTGTTAGCATAATAACCAAATATCCAGATCCATGCTGAGTTTAAAAGTTCCCTATAATGTAGAGAACTCAAACTATGTGAAATTTAATTACCATAAGATGCTCTGCACCTCCTCCTTCTATACTCCTCTTCCTCTCAAATAGAAAAACAACTCAGATCTATGAAGAGCTAGTACTAAAAAGGAAATAAAAACAAAATGCTTTTCATCACATTCTCCCTTTTCCATCCCCTGTAGTACTTATAGACCTAATGGGATCATAAATTTTGAGCTGAACAGGATATCATTAGACTTGAAAAGGTCCTTAAAGATTTATATGAACTGGTGCAAAATGAAGGGCAGAACCAGGAAAACATTGTACACTGCAACAGCAATATTGTAACAATTATCAGCTATCAAAGTCTTAGTTACTTTGATCAGTACAACGATCCAAGACAGTTCTAAAGAACTCATGATGAAAAATGCTATCCACTCCCAGGGAAAACTGATGAATTCTTGAGTCGGATCAAAACATATTTTTTCACTTTATTTTGTTTGTTTTTTAGTAATGTGGCTAATGTGAAATATATTTTGTGTGATTTCACGTGTATAATTGATACCATTGCTTGCTTCTTCAATGACTGAGAAAGAAGCTGGAAAGAGAGAGAATTTAGAACTCAAATTTTCAAAAATATGAATGCTAAAACAATAAAATAAAGCACATGCATATATACATACATATGTATAAAAGAAGAGGTGCTTAGGATTTCCCCAGTCTATCAGAATTTGGAAGAGCTTCTGAACATAGAATGTCAGAGCTAGAGATACTTTTAAAAATTGGGTATGTGAATGTAGTTAAGTGGGAGTGGCTCAGTGACTTGGCCAAGATTTCATAAACTCATTGGATCACAGGTGTAAAGTCATGCCCCTTATTTTACATACAAGAAAAATAAGACTGGGAGAGACTTTGTAATTTGCCCAAGGCCACACAGGTACAAGCTGATGAGCCAGGATTTAACCTGACTACCAAGCCAGAATTCTTTTCACTACACTGCTGCCTCCCACACCATTTAACTCATTATCATATATTGTTTTGTTTTGCTTCCTAATTGCTTTGTATCATTAGTGAGATTGTAAGCAGGGACCATGTCTTTTTCTCTCTCTATCTTCCACAGGGCCTAGGGCAGAGCTGGGCACATAATTGTTGAACTCAATTAAAATCCCTTTGTCTATGCATCAGCCCCCTCAGAATTCCCAGGAGTATTTCTGTAGCACCAAGGCAACTTTAGTGCATATACTTGCTAATTTTTGAACAGCTGTATCCACTATGAATAAGATTTGCAGTGATTCTTTCCTTTTCTTAGGGAATATCCTCAGGAAATGGTACTTGATTGGTTTATGAGCCCACTTGACATCCCAGGTTATTTAGTTGGTTCTAGCATGGGATATTATAAAAAATGCTGTAAGAATCATTTTTAACGATAAATATGACAAGAAAAAAGAGGGGCCATTCATGTAGCTAGAATAAAAAAACAATATAAATATAGTCTGAAGATGACACTAGTATCTCAGAGCTACTAAAGGGACAAGAGAAAGCCTCTGAGTAAATCCCCTATGGAAAACTTATGGAAAAATGAGAATGAAAAGTATATAGAATGGAGCAATAAGGAAAAACAGTATCATCTCATAGAAAGACCACTGAAACCAGAGTCAGAAAACCTGGACTCAAGTCCCAGACGATAGACCTATTATCTATGTGTTTCTAGGTAAGACACTTAATTTTCATAGACCTCTGTTTCCTATTTGTAAAATGGGACAATTATATTTGCATTACCTACCTCCCAGTATTAGTATAAGGTAAATGTTTACCAAAGTAATAAAATGAAATCTTCATTCTTTCCAGGTAACTAGCTAGTACTGCTCGGTTTCTGAATAGAGAAGGAAGAAACAAAGAAAGAAAAAATATGAAACAATTGAAAACTTTGCTAGTCTCAGAATTATGTACTGGGCCAGACCCACTTCACAAAAACCATGGAAGCTTTAGATGGTGTTATAATTGAATGCCATGAGGATCAAAGAAGTATACCCTTTGCTAGAAGGTATATTAGAAGTCATCTAGTCTCATCCTGGCATTTTGTGGGTGAGAAAGGTAAGTGCCAGAGCAGGTAAGTGACTTTGGCAAGATTACAGAAGTAATATTAATACTTTACATTATGTTTTAAAATAAACAATCAACGTGCATTTAAAAGATTTTCTTATTTTTACTTTCAGCTCTAAATTATCTCCTCTCTATCTCCTCTCCAACCCCGTGAGAAGGCAAGAAATAAAATACTTATTATGAAGTCATGTAAAAAATTATTCACATGAACTATATTGTGAAAGAAAGAAAGAAGAAAGAAGGGAGGAGGAGAAAGAAGAAGGAGGGAAAGGTGAGGAAGGGAAGAAGAAAAAAAGTATGCTTCAATTTGCACTCAGAGTTCATCATATCTAACTCTGGAGATAGGTAGCATTTTTTAATCAAGAGTCTTTTGGAGTATAAAGGATCATTGTATTGATCAGAGTTGCTTTATCTGTTACAATTGATTATTCTTACAATATTGCTATTACTAAATACAATAATCTCCTGTTTCTTCTTAGTTCTCTTTGTATCAGTTCATAAAAGTCTCCCCATAAAAGTCTGTTTTTCTGAAAACATCCCCTTCATCATTTCTTATGGTTCTATCACATTCATGTACCATAACTTATTCAGCCATTCCCCAATTAATGAGCATCGGTTCAATTTGCAATTCTTTGCCCTGTAAAACAAAACAAAAAATATATATGTACATATAGGTCCTTTTCCTTTGGTCTCTTTTAGGGTATAGACCTAATAGCAGTTTCGCTGAGTCAAAGGACATATACAGTTTTGTCTCTCATCCACAGATATTTATTAAGAACTTATTATGTGCCAAGTACTGGGTTAGCAGTAGGGATACAAGTATAAGACAAAAAAATGAAACAGTTCTTACTTGCAAGGAATTTCTATTCTAACGGGACAGACAACAAGGACTTGTACAGATCTATGCAGAATAAGTACAAAGAGAATAAATAAAAACTATTTTGGGAAGGATGACTTGTGAGGGATTTTGTGTATTATTGTGTTCTTTTACAAGTAGTTAAGTGACTTGTCTCAGACCACATACTTAGAAAATGTTAGAGAGAAGATCTGAACCTGAGTCTTCCAATTCCAAAGCCAATGCCATTTCCACCATATTACAGCTCCCCAAAACTCCATATTTTAAAACAAATTTTATAATGGCTGTTTAAAATATTAAGTAGGAAAAAGTTTTGGTCCCCTTGTATGCTTATAACAGTGAAGTCCTCTGCTTTGTTGTCTTCTGGGATAGTGTTTCACAGCCAAACCCTTGTCTGGTCTTACTGAGAAGCTGCAAGTTCGTTTTCCTGTCCACACCAACTTTGCTGATGGTCCCCTTTTATGCTGTGTGGGTTTCTGGGTGTGCGTGTGCATGTTAAGGTATTTGTACCTGTGTAAAAAGTACACAGTTAAGAAAGTTCCTCACTGTAGCTTTGCATTGGGTTTACTGACCACTTTTAAGCCGTTTCAATTTTTAATTGTTTTTAGAGAAGATAAATGGGGCCTGACTAGTCTTCCTCTGTCCAGGCAGCCACCTTGCCAGGAGTCCCCTTTGAAACAGCTTCAGGTAGGAGTTTAAAAAAGCTGAATTGTGGGGTTTTTAAACCTTTCTATGTTAAGGAGCCATTACAAATGAGAAGAATAAATGACATCCTTGGTCCCATATTACCTAAAAAGGTATCCCTCTTCCCCTGATGGCAGTTACTTGAGTTATGGGAGAATAACTAGGAGGAGCTAGCCCACCTTTAGGCTCCCGCCCTGAGAAATCAAGCCCCCTTTTCAGGAGAGCGAGTCACAGGGGCCACGGTTCCCTCTTCTCACCCAGAAGGGGCAAGCCAAGAAGCAGCTTTCTGAGACTCCAGTCACTGACTCGAGCCACCTCCACATCTCCTGCCTCTTCTCATTCCAGGGTTTGATTTTTAATTCCGTTTCGCTTGTCTGACTTTGCCTTCATTATCCCCTGGTTGCAGTGGAGGGGTTAGTTAAAGTGTCTGGAGCGATATCATTTACAGCCTATGGTTGCTAAGCAACAGGCCCAGGTGAGCTCTTGAACTTTATCATCAGTGCTGAAATTTACCCAGAAAGAGGGATCAAGGCCAGAACCAGAATATTGGGGGACCCAGGGCAAGAAGCCAAAACAGCACTCCCTGCTATTTAGCAGTGACCCCCATAATTTGGTTCAGCTAAATATTTGGGTAATCTCAGAGCCAAATTGTGAATTAAGTAATCCTCCTCTGCCTGATATCCTCCAATGCCCACAAGCAAGCAGGCAATGCCCAAGGCTTTTTCCCTTTTTCTTATCAAAACTTTGTTCTCAGGGAAGGTATGATAAATTTATTTGGACTAGGGACTAGCCATCAATGACTGATAGCAGTTTAAAGTCCTATTCCTCCCAGGGGACAAGACCTTAATTCAAAGTAAAAAGGATGAAATTTCAGCAAAGTAGGGGAGCATATTTTGGAGCAAGGGACCCTTCCTGTGCCCTTGAAATTATTCCTACAAATCAGCCTGCCTCAGACATTGCTCACCCCTAACCTGCTATCTATTTGGCCCCCGAATTTTAAAGTCCCCTGAAAAGAGGGTTACATGGAGTCAATATTGAGACACCATGGCTGGAAGAAATAACATGACCTAAGGCTATATTAAGAGAGATATAACATCCATAAAGGAGGAGATTTGTGATCAATTCTGGATTTAAGAGAATAGTGAGAAGATTGCAAACTCTGCCTTGAGACAATCATTTTAAAAAATTAATGCTGTTTAGCTTGGACAAGAGAAGACTTCCTTAGAAGCTGTCTTCAAATAGTTGAAGGATTGTCATGTGGAAGAAGGACAAAATTGCTTCTCTGGAGCTCCAGAGGGTTGAAAAAGGAATAATGCATGAAAAATAATAAGACAGCGTTTAGCTTGATGCAAAGGAAAGAATATCTGAAGAGCTGAACTAATTGGGAATGGAACGGGTCCTTTGATCCTAGAGACCAGTGGCCCGCTACCCCTTGTCAGGAATGTGAGAGACAGGATTCAGCTGTGGGTTGCATTAGATTCTCCTTCCAGCTCTCAGATTCTGTGGTTCTCCCATACCCTCCTCAATGGCATAGTGTAGTATAGTTCAACAACCAGCTTTCAAAGCTCTCCCAACCAGAGAAATCTGTCATCTCCATTTCTCTCTACTCAAAACTTAGGGGAACCTTGTTCCTTCAGGACAGGAGCTTTAGGGTATCTAGGAGATCACTCAAATCCCTGAGCTTGAAAGGACATTCAGGAATCTTTCATTCAAGCCTCCTAACTCAGTTCTAGAACCAAAATAGACAGCTAGCTATTTTTTTCTGAAATTTTTCTAGAAATAGGTATATCACTCCCTTCTGGCTTTCCTTCCATGTCCAAAGAGAAAAAAGAAGAAAAGGAAATCATTTAAATTAAAATAAGAAAAGATATTCATTCAGCATGAAGAATCATAGTTAGTACCAACCCCATTTCACAGATGGGGGAAACAAGTCAGTAATATCATCAAGGCAACTCAGTTTTGGACAACTTAGATGATTAGAAGTTTTTCCTGAAATCTGTCCCTCTGCAATGTCTGCTCCGTACTTCCACTTTTGTCCTCTGGAATTAGATTATAATTATTACCCTCATTTTCCAGATGAACAAACTCAGGTTCAGGACAATTATGTGTGGTCCATAGTGATACAACCAGAAGACATTTGGCCTGTGACTCAAAACTAGTGCTCCTGACTCTTGGATTCAGTTTCACTAGATTGTGTGGTCCCAACAAATGGAAAGGAAAGACTCAGGGAAATGATTCTGCAATGTAGCATCATGCAATTTCAATCAGATGACTTCTCCCCTTTAGGGGGAAATGAGAGCAAACACTTTATCCACATTTGTAGCCTCTTTGGTGCTGTGTAGGGCTCAACACAAAGCAGATTTAATAAATATTGAATGAATGGATAAATATTGGCAAAGTCAGCTCAATGATGAGGCAAAGACAAAGTGTTGGATGGATCCTTTTGGGAAGCAATTAATTTTATTCTAGAAACCACAGTTTGCCCAGTCTGGACCCCGTCTGCTGGGTCAGAAATACACATGGAGAGAGTAGGGATGGCTCAGTGCTGCCTATCCCCACTGCTAGAAATACGGCTCAGAGTTTATGCTGGGTGTCAGTAGTATCCTCCTCTTCGACAATGAATAGCCTATTGCTAATGACAAGAGATCTGTCACAACACCAAACTCAGTCTGAATTATTAGCAGGTGGGGCTTTCATTAGAACTGATGTCTTTTCAAGGGACTAATTATAGATTTATTAATATTTATGGGCCTCATGTTACTGCTGATAGCTCCTGTTTGAGGGCATTAAAGAGGGCATTAAACCTTATCTCCCAAAGTCCAGGATTTGGGTATTTGAAGGCAACTCTAATTGGGTGACCTATAATCAAGATAGAGCTGAAAAATGACAATGGCCCGGGTGTTGCCATACATTTAAATACTATTCGATGACTTAATGAGTATCTTTAGAATTAATAATCTTGCCAGACCAGATTTCCTGCCTTAATAGAAGGAAATCTTTTATATTAAATACTTTAGTAAGAGCAATCAGCTTTCTGATAAGGCAAATGGTTTTTACTGGGCTGGGTTGTTTTCTTCCTCAAAAGGTTTCAAACAAACACTTTTAGTTTCCAGCTTCGCCTTTGTCTTCCAATAGATCTAAGCTAGATATCATTCAGAGAGACTGACATAAACCCCTAGAGTCAATGACTATTGTGGTCTAGGGACTTGAGTTTCAATTTTGTTATTTACATCTTTGTGACCAGACAAGTCACTTTAGTCAATCAATCAGTAATCAATTAATAAACATTTTTAAGAACCTACTATAGGCCAGGCACTATGCTAAGCTCTGGGGATACAAAAAGAGGCAAAATACAGTCCCTACACTCAAGGAAAGGCAATTAGGAGGTTCAGTGGTTAGAGCTCATGGTCTGGAGTCAGGAAGATCTTCCTGACTTCAAATCTGGCCTCAGACACTTACTATGTGACCCTAGCCAAGTCACTTACCTTGTTTTCCTTAATTCCCTCATTTGTAAAATGAACTAAAGAAGGAAGTGTCAAACTCCTTCAGTATCTTTGCCAAGAAAAATGACTGAAAGGTCACTTAATATTCCACACGCATACATGCCAATATATACAGTTCTTGAGCAGAAATATAATTTTGGGGGAATCTATATCATTTGTTCCCAGCACAGTGTCCTGTATACTGTTTAATTGTTTATAGCACCTGAGAACTGCTACAAATTTTTGTAAATGGCAGTGCTTTTCCATCATCTCTTTGACATACAGACTCAATAGTTATATTGCTGAATCAAAGGCTATGAACAGTTTTAAAGCCCTTTGGGCATAGGATTGAACTAATTATTTTTATTTGTTTTTGGCAAGGCATTGGGGGCTAAGTGACTTGCCCAGGGTTATATAATTAATAAGCATTAAGTATCTGAGGCCTGATTTGAACTCAGATCCTCCCAACTTCCAAGCTGGTGCTCTATCCACTGATCCATGTAGATGCCCCTGAACTAACTCTTTTTTTTTTTTTATCTTAAATCTCATTTCATAATATTATTATTTTTAATAGTTTTATTCACCAGATATATGCATGGGTAATTTTACAACATTGACAATTGCCAAACCTTTTGTTCTAAATTTTCCCCTCCTTCCCCCTTCCAGATGGCAGGTTGACCAATACATGTTAAATATGTTAAAGTATAAATTAAATACAATATATGTATACATCCTGAACTAACTCTTAAAGAAGCTAATAGACATATGGTAAAGTGCTCCATAGAGTGTACAATGCTACAACTATTTTGATGGTGGTAACACTAAAATTCTACAATATGATTCTATAAAATCTGGTCTCTGTACCCTAGGAGCTTATACTCTAAAAAATTGTATCATCCATTTGCTCAGAGTTTTTAACTTTCCCGAAGTGTTTTTACATATTATCTCATCTTATTCTGCTGTTTATCTGGAAGGAAAGCTGGCTACAGACAGCTGCAGCACGGGGAATGATTTGGAAGGGAGGCTGTGGCTTCAGGGAAAGTTTCAGGAGGGCAAAATGGTATCTCATGGTCTCCCAGAGAGAAAGTGTAAGAAATTATGATAAGAGGTGGTGTGATATATAAGCCTTAGACTGGGCATCAAAAGATTAGGATTCTTTTAAAAATGCTTCTATCTCATGTTTGTATATCATTTTCATTTCAAAATATGTCCCTTTTCCTTTCCCTCCCCCATCAAGCCATCCCTTGTAACACAAAATTAAAAAGGAAACAAGAAGGAAAAAACTGTTTAGTAAGACAACATCAACCATGGCTGACAAGACATGTGGTATTCCATACCCAAATTAAGATTGAAGTGCCCTATCCTTGCCATTGACTTACTAAGTGACAGAAAAGGGGTATCTTAGATAATCCCATAGTAATTTGATGACTTGTCCCTACCTCTCTATAAAAATGGATATCTCCAGAGTTACTTATTGCTAGATCCAATTTTTCCCCATGCTCATTTTCTTTGACTTCTCTATAGCTTTTGACTTTGTCAACTACCTCCATCATTTTGACAACCTCTGGTTCCTTGGCTTCCATGATGCTTACTCTACTTTCTTCTCCTTGTCTGACTATTCCTTGTTGTTGTTCAGTCATTTTTCAGTTGTGACTGACTCTTCATGACTCCATTTGGGATTTTCTTGCAAAGATTTTGGAGTGGTTTGCCATTTGCTTCACCATTTTATTTTACAAATGAAGAAACTGAAGTAAACAGTGTTTGAGTGTCTGGTGCAGAATGCCACAGCTAATAAGTGCCTGAGGCAAAATCTGAACTCAGATAAGTCTTCCTGACCCTAGACCAGATGCTCTATCCACTGAGCCAACTAGCTTATCTATTCCTTCTCTACCTTTTTGCTGACTCCCCATTCTATTCCCCACAACTTAAACCTGTACTCCCCATGCTTGTTTCTTTGCTTTTTTATTGCTATACTTTCTTTTTCTTTTCTTTTTTTTAAACACTATACTTTCTCCCTTGGAGATCTCACCCACTTCCATTGCTTCTAGTGTCACATCTATAAAGAAGACTCCCAAATCTATATTTCATTCCTAACTCTCCTCAGAGCTGCAGACCAGTAGCTGACTTCCTCTTTTTAAATATCTCTTAACCAGGTGTCCAAATAGGATGCAACTCAATATGTTCAAAACCGAATTCCTCATTCCCATTTTTCCCTTAGTCTGTCCTCTTTCAAATGTTTGGATTTCTGTTAATGGTACCACTGTCTTCCAGAGCCCCCAGACTCATTCTCTTAGAGACAGTTTGGCATGGTCTGTGAATCTTCTCCTTCACATATGATCATTTCCAAATCCTGTCATTTCTGTACCAGAACACCCTCTCATCTTTGTCTCTTCTTCCTCATTCCCCCTGCTACCTTCCTAGTTCAGACCCTACATGCACTCTTCCTGGACTGTTCTATTAGCTTCCCAATTGGTCTTGATTCCTTGAGTTTATGTTCTCTTTAAATTCTTCAGTACAGTCACTTAAAATGCTTATGATGCTCCTTTGCTCAAAAATTTTCAGTAGATCCCAATTGCTTCCAATATCAAGTATGAACTCTTAGATAAGTGTTTAAGTCCTGTATAAATTCAAGTGTAATACTAAGCATAAACTTAGTATTCCTTCCGCAGTCTGGTTCCGGCTGAGCTCTTCAGCCTTATCTAATATGATTCCTTTTTATATATCCTCTGGTCTTACAAAATGCATGCTCCGTCCTCTAACTCCCACTTCCTGGATTTCCAAAATGAGAGAGGGGAAGTGACTAAGTCAAAATCATTGGGCTAGTTAGTGACAGAGTTGGGACTCCAGGTTGTTCCTTCCTAGTTAGCTGCATATAGTAGGTGTCCAATGAATATTTGTGATTCAAATTGAACATTCCTTCTATCTCTAACTTCTATGACCTGGAAACATCTCCATGGGAACCTCATCATAAAGAACTGCTGTCTGCCTGCCTGAGTCTGGGGAGATCCTGGGTCCCTCTAAGCCCAGCAAATAGTCGATTGAGCTGGACCTCCCAACTGGCAGCCTGTCAATTGGACAGTTGATTGCGTTCTGTCGACAGGCAAAGTGGCGTCTCTTACTATCTCCGATGAGAACATTTGGCAGTCTGTGCTCCGGCTGTCTCCCCGTCAGGCTGTACACACCATCTGAAATTAGACTGATGATGTTGTCTCCAGACAGGCAGGTGGGCAGCAGAGACAGGCAGGCTATTAAAATGAACACCTAGTGCCCATGGGCACGCCAGATATGAGACTTCGAATCACACTGGCACCACTAATGGGTATCCTGAGTTTCCTTAAGACACATGCATACATCAACATAATTACATATATATGAATGTATATGCACACTTTCAGAAATACACCTGATGTATATATTTCAAGAGGAAACGTGGTGTAGTGGGGGGAGTATATGATGGACGGACAGGGCACTTGGGTTCTAAACAGAGATATTCCACAAATTCCCTGCAGAAAAGGGAAAGTGAAGAAGAAGGGAAAGAACACTTATTAAGCAATTATTATGTGCCAGGCAATGTACTAAGCAGTGCTTATCATCTTGTTAATCCTTACAACAACCTTGGCAGATAGATGCTATTGTTAATCCCATTTTACAATTAAGGAAACTGAGGCAGGCAGTACAATTGAGGAAACTTACCCAAGATCACACAGCGGAATAGGTATCTAAGGATATATTTGAATTAAGGTCTTCCTGATTTCAGGAACTACCCAGCTGTCTTGAGACTGAACCAGATAATTCACCACGTATTTATTAAATATCTACTTTGTGAAAAGTCTGATGCTGGATGCTAGGAAAGCAAAGACAGATGTGACATAGACCTTGTCCTCATAGAATTTCCAGTCTAATGGGGGGAAAAGATAGAATACAAAAAATTGAGCCAGGAGAGAGAAGGAGATGAGTACGATGCAAGAGAAATATTGTGCAAGAACATAGACAACATGCTATATGAAATCTTAGGAAGAAGAGATAAATTTGACCCTGAGGAGACAAGGAAGACTTAAAACATGATCTCTAAGGTCCTCTCAGTTCCGAGGTCATAGATTGCATGAAATTGCCCCAAACTCACTTTGTGACCTTGAGTTAGTTACACTGTCTCCTCACCTGTAAATTCATGGGTTAGAAGAAATGAGATCCCCGTCATAACTAACATTATATGAGTTTATGGATACAAAATTCCACAAAAATCATTAAGAGTACCTTCTGCCTCTCCCTCCCCTGCTCTCTTGAGACACTCATCTCTATGTTTCCCAGGGTCTCAGGCCCCAGTTTCCCTGCCTAATTCAGAAGAGGTAGCAGAATGGAGAAAGGGCCAAGCCTGGACATCTGCTGCAGCTGTTTCCCTGTAGTAAAGCCCAGGTAAAATGTAACTGCCGGCTCTTTCCAAGGACTCTTTCCCCCCAACCCTACCTCATCACCCTCACAGTGTAGCTTCATCTGTATTAAGAGGTAGTATGATCACTACAGAATGCTGTACCTGGTGTCAGGAGACCTGGCTCCAAATCCCAACCCCACTACTTCCCCTAAAAAGTATTCTCCCACTGTATTCCCCTAAAAATGGGGATAAAAATACTTATCCTATATATGTCTCATACATAGGATAAGGAAAATGCTTTAGAAACCTTAAGTCCTAGAGAAATGGGAATTATTCTTGTGGGGAGAGAGTAAGGCTCTTTTTTTCCTTCTCATGAGAATATAATGGTAGTAATTAAGATGGCTGTTATTTTCTAGACCTGCTCTCATTGGATGGTTCACTGACTGGACATCTCCATCATGTCCAAACTAGATAACACAGGAATAGAATAGAATAGGATTTGATCTAGAAGGGGTCTTTAACACCACTGAGACAAACCTCTTTTTTTTTTTTTTTTTACAGATGAGGAAACTGAGACTCAGGAGAATGACTTGCCAAAGGTATTAAAGGGAGTCAGTAACAGTAATGGATTTTAATACAGGTTTTCTGACTCTAAACCTAATGGCTTTTCTTCTCTACCCAGAAATCAATAAGATTTAATGTAAATATCAGATTTGCAACAGCCCTTGGTGATTATCCAAACCCTTTATTTTACAGATAAAGAAATTGAACGTCAGCCAGGTTAAGTGCCCTGTCAAGGTCATACCCTTGGCGTTAGAGCAGGCAAGGGACAGCTGAGATTATTACAGAGCTCTTTCCATTATAACGCACTATCTCCAATCACAAAGAGGCTTCAGAATAGATAGCTCTGACTGAGCATGAGGAAAAGAGGTCATTGATGGTCTCTTTTATGCCTCTGGGTAGCTAGGTAGCACACAGGAGGAAGAATCATCTTTCTGAGTTCAAACATGGCCTCCAGCACTTACTAGCTCTGTGACTCTGGGCAAGTTACTTGACTCAGTTTCCTCATTTGTAAAATGAACTGGAGAAGAAAACAAAGACTTTTGTCTTTGACAAGAAAACCCAAAATGTGGATCGTGAAGAGTCAGACATGACTGAAAACAACTGAAGATTCATTCATGCTTTCTATGCTTAACTCCCTAGCTTCCTGAGTGCCGGTTTCCTCCTTCTAAGAGGGTTCACATTAATTTTCCCCTCCCTCCCTTCATTTGTCTGTAAATCATGAAGAAAAATAACCCCTGTTATTTTCATGCATACTTTCTGCCATCACATGTGTCCATTTCAAAGTACCACAGCATCAAGCTATGGGGCTGCCAACCTGGTCTGGGGTCCACTTCAGTCCATTCTACACACTACAGTACTCTCAAAATAATCTTCCTTAAGCACATATCTGACTGTGTGAATCCCTACTTAACCAACTCCAGGGGCTTCCTATTGCCTCTGGGATAAAATACAAATGTCTCTGTTTAGCTTTCAAAGACCTACCCAATCAGGCTCCAACTTCTCTCTCTAGCCTCATTGGCTATTATTTTCTTTCCTGCACTCTGTGATGAAGCAAAGCTATTCTCTATATTCTGAAATGTCCTTCCTCCCCATCTTCACCTATTAATTTCACATCTATCGAATCCAAATGCCACTTCTAGTTAAAAATGAATTGGCCCATTGTTTTATACCTCTTACTTTCTTTCTGCATTGATGGTTTAATTCCTCTGACTATAAGCCCTGAGGTCAGGGGCCAGGTCGTATCTGGGACAAGGAAAACATGTATATTATAGGCACTATGTCAAGCACTTTACAAATATTGTCCCATACGAACCTTAAGACAATCCATAATCTCTTGGGAGGTAGGCACTATTATTTTTTCCATTTTGCATTTGAGGAACCTGAGGAAAACAGAGACTTACCCAGATTCACACAGGGACACAATATCTGAAGATGCAATCTTGTGTCTCCAGACCTAGAGCTATAGCTACTGAGCCACTTAGCTCAGTATCTTATCTAAGCTTTGTATCTCCTTTGATTCCTTGTAGGGGAATCCTTAGCTAATAAATAATAAATGTTTATTAATTTGAGTTGGTGAACTGAGTTTGAAGTTGCCATCAAAGGTAGTGAATTGCCCATTATTTGAGAATTTCCAGCAGGAAATTGGATGATTACTTGTCCAAAAAAATGTTGAATGTTGAAGCATAGTATTATACACATATGTGTACTATGATTATCTATGGTTGGGTCCTTTTTTCTTCTAAGTTATAAGTTGGAGAAGCATGTGACAAACCGTTCCAGTATCTTTGCCAAAAAATTTTCAAGAGGGTCACAAAGTTTTAGACACGACTGAAAATGACTCAAACAAGCCTGTGAGTATGACAAGGTAACTATTGTCTTAAGACAGTATGGTACATGTACTGGAAAGAGCCCTGGGTTTGGTGTCAAAGGATAAAATCTTAGTTCACCAGGTCAGTTTGAATCCCAGTTCTACTACTTGCTGTGTAACTTTGAGCAAGTTCAATCTCAGTTGACTTTTCTGTAAAATAGGAATACTGATGGAGAAGAGTTGAAAAAAATATTCCTTCTTCTCCTTTACTGAGATGGAAGTATCTGGTTGTAGAATTTTGTGATTACTATCAGATACAGTAGATGTGTTAGCTGGTTTTCCTGAACTGTTTACACACACACACACACACACACACACACACACACACACACACACACACACTTTCTTTTTCATTCTGTGTTAAAAAGGAATAGCTCACTGTGCTAGAGAAGAAAAAGAAAAATATTCAGAAAAGAGATGTAAACAAAAAATTATTTTTAAATAAAAGTGCTTGATACTATGGCATTCTTAGTGGAGCTGCAAATCACTCCAACTGTTATGGAAAGCAATTTGGAATTATGCAAGAAAATTAACAAAAATTTCCATACTTTTTGGCCCAGAGTTTCTGGGCTTATATCTTAAGGAAGTTATTGATAAGAACACAGTCACTATATATACCAAAATGTTTGTAACAGCAGCACTTTTTATAATAGCAAAGAACTAGAGACAAAGTAGATGCCCTTTGATTGAGGAATGGCTAAATATATGGTAGCTCATAAATGTAATGGAATTACTGTGCTATAAGAAATGATGAATGTGATGGTACAGAGAAACAAGATCTACATGAATTGATGCATAATGAAGTAAATAAATCCAAGAAAACAATATACACAATGATCATAACAATATAAATGGAAAGAACCATGAAAAAATAAAAAATCAATGTTTCAAAACTATATTAAAAAAGCATCTCAAAGGATAAGATATAAGAAGACAGCCCAACCTCCATCCCTATGTGGAAGTGGGAGGACCACAAATGTTTTACATTGCAGATATTTTCAGACTTTTTTCAGTGTATTGATAAATTATGCTGAGTTTCATCTTTTTTGTCTAAAATATTCTATTTTTTAAAAATATGGGATATCCCTCTGGGAAAGGTGGGGAAGAAACATTTGGAGAAACTAGTGATAAAAAAAATCAACAAAAAAAAATTTTAATTAAATTAAAATGAGTGGACAAGACTTGGCACAAAATGGAGTCACAAGACCTGGTTCTAACTGTGTGATTTTGGGCAAGCCACTTAATCTCTCGGGTCTCAAACTCCTCAGATGTCAAATGAAGCAATTGAATTAAAAGATCTTTAAAGATCCTTTCAACATGAGATTTTTCATCTGGGTGGGATAGATGATCCTGTGATTACTTTCTAAGCTATGTCTCTCTCCCCATACAACACCATTCCTTCAGTGGATATTTAATAAACATTTGACAAATGAATGGCCTTTAATGCTAAAAAATCCTGTTGAGTTGGGCAATGGGAAACACTGAGGGGGTTTTGAGCATGAGTGAAAATTGTGCTGTAACTCTGCTAGCGTAGGAGTCACATCTGATAGTTTTCTTCACCCCATATGGTTTAACAGCAATAGACTTCATAGCAGGTGCCCAGAAAACTTATTATTATATTAGCTCACATTTACATACCCCTTTATAGAGTACTTTCTTTAGTACAGCCCTGTGAGGTAGGTAGTCCTAGTGTGATCATCCCCATTTTACAGAAGAAGAAATCAGAGCTAAGAAAGTAAGTTGTCCCATGTCACATAGCTAATTGTGGAAGAACAAGGACTCAAGTACAGGTTAACTGACTCCCAGAACAGGGTCTTGCATTCTTCTCTAAATGTATCTGCTATAGAGAGAGCCCTGGCCAGAGAATTAGGAGACCTTTATGAGATTGCTGCTTCTGCCAGCACTTGCTGTGTGATGGAGAGTTTGGAACACTGTATAGTTCTTAGGACTAAGTGGGGTTCACCAGAGAAAGAAGATGCTTGACCCTTTAAAAATGATGAGTGGCAATCCCTTTGGGAGACTTCTATTTCAGGATAACATTATTAAATCTAGCAAGCCATAGAAGTACCTGGGGAAGTGAGGTTCAACTGAAGGACAAAAATATGTGTATAAGCTTGACAATAAGCATTGGATATTTTTGTTCAACTTAAATATGACCTTAGGTTTCAAAGGGGTTGAGGCTATTTTCTGATTTTCTCAGAGGGAAACTATGGTTGGGGGAATGAACCAGAAAAATGTGATTACTGAGAAGTCTCCATGGACCAGCCTCGGCTGTATAAACTCAAAGCTCTGGTTCCATGCCACAGGTTATACTTGCAGTAGAATAATAATAGTGATGGACAGAGACTCACTAACTCCAGTTGGTCAGATATTCCTAACATTCTCAAGAAGGAAAAAACATCTTCAGATACTCTCTCAGCTGTCCCTCCCATCTCCACAAGACTTTCAAACCTACTTTTCCGTGGCAGAAGAAAGGATTGACATGAACCTTGGTGAATGGGTCTCATTTTTGTCCTGTTGTAGAGAATGTGCCCTGGAGTGGAGAGAACAAAGAAGAGGGAGAGGGAAAGAAAAGGAGGAGGAGGAGGAGGAGGAGGAGGAGGGGAACAGTAGGATGTGAAGGGGAAAGAGGAGGAAAGAAGGAGGAAGAAGAGAAGGAAGGAAGAGGAAGAGGAGGAGGGATTCATGACAAGATTCAAGGGGAGAGCAGAAAGACATGGGTGTAAAAGCGAATGAGAAAGGATTTTTAAAAGGGAGATTAAAAAAAAGAAGAGAAAGAAAAGGGGAGAAGAAAAAAGAGGTGAGGAAAAAAGAGAAAGAGAAAGCGAGGGAGGAAAAATAAGAGAGGAGACGAAAGAAAGAAGAGAAGGGAAGATGGGGGGGGGGGAAGGACGGGAGAGAAGAGACAAGATGG
The DNA here is from genome assembly GCF_048593235.1 of Sminthopsis crassicaudata. Taxonomy (NCBI): domain Eukaryota; kingdom Metazoa; phylum Chordata; class Mammalia; order Dasyuromorphia; family Dasyuridae; genus Sminthopsis; species Sminthopsis crassicaudata. Next base: position 448,817,867 of record NC_133618.1, on the reverse strand, counting down.
GGGAAGGGAGGGAAGGGAGGGAGGGAGGCAGGCAGAGTGAAGAGGAAAGAGAGTACACTATCATCCCTCCTCAGCTCCCCGGTCGGCTCTGGCAGAGACTTTCATCTCTGATACAAAAGAGTAACTTCAGCTCCCACTTGAGGGGAGGCGGGAGGCGGGAGAGTGACGGGCGCACGATGCAGTGCCGGGAGTTTAGAAGCTCCACTGAATAATGCATTTCACTTTGCAGCAGGTGTTTCATCTTTCTCTTTTTAAGTCAGGGCTTGAGGCCCTCAAGGAGCCGGGGTAGGGGCAACAACCGCTAATGGGGTGGGAAGGCAGGAGCGAGGAAGAGCAGGTACCTCCTGCCGGCTACAGCTCAGGGAGAGTCCGAGATGAATTCCGTTCATCCATCTTCAGCTAGCCCTCCCAATCAGCCTCCCTCTGTCCCTAGCCGGGAAACCTGGGGAAATGGGAAGGAGGGCAGGCCGGGTCCCACCTCACCTTCCCCACTCTGACCCATCCCCTCCCACAAGCCCGTTCTCTGTTTGCTTTTGGCTCTGAGCTGGCCGTTTTCTAATTACCTCCATTCTGGAGGCGGAAGATATGGGCTCAAGTGCTGTTGTTGACATTTATTTCCTATGTAACCTTGGTAGTCACGACTTCCTTGGGCCTCAGTTCTTCCTCTGTGAAATGAAGAGTTTGGACTAGCTGACTTCTGGGGCGTCTTCCAAGCTAATCTAGGATCCTTTTCTCTTAATTCCAGCAAAAGTGCCAGTAGTCACCCAAGTTGTATTAGCAGATAATTACAATATCAATATGCATGTAAGGTATTAGCAGGTGACAAAGTACTGATAACATTCATTCAATACACATTAATATTCAAAAGCCTAGGCAGACCCTGAGCATAAAATGACACAATCCCTGCCCACAAGGCGCCAAAGAGCCTGCAATATGGATGTAAGGCATATTCACGCTCACTTAAAATGAGAAAGATGCTGGAGGGGGAGGCAGAGGGAAATGAGGGACTTCAGTGTCATTACCTTCCTTCTTGAACCCTTCAGGGATTCTCACCCACCCACCCCCTCCTACACACTCTGCTAAAAGTAATCTTTTCCTCCTCCAATTTTCCTAAAACATTCTGCCTGAATCTTTCCTTTGCTCCTATGTGTTCTCCCTTAAATCATATTTATGCAGGGTTAGGAAAACAACAGATACCATCTCTTTCTTCAGCTTCAGCCTCACCCTCAAGCTGGCACTGATAGGAAAACCAACCATCTCTCACACCACCACTTAAAGGAGAGTTTCCTCTCTGTGTGTGCAATTCAGTAATCTATGCAAACGGTTTAGGTTTGATGGTTATCAGTTTGTTTCATAACAACCAGTTAAAAAATATAAACACAAAATTAAACTGCAAAGTCAAAATTCCCAATACTGGATAAAGCACCTAGGTGGGGCATTCTACTTTGCATCTATTTGTGTCCTTTTGAGCTATAGAATTTTCCATTCTGACATTCATCAGTTTCCTGTGGTTATTCTCTTAGAGATGCCTGCGGGCTTCTTCACGTCTCTCCACCTCCTATAGTTTCTCTTCTTTAATGAAATCTGCTCAAGTTCAAAGTCAAAGCCACCGACTCTGGGGGGATTGCTGTGCAATGTCTGCCTGGTCACTTCCCACTTCCTAAGTTTCCAAGGCAATGACTATTAATTAGCATGGCAAAAGTGAGTTATCTTTTTCAGTATGCCATATTTGGGATGCCTTTTGGGGATATTGGCATTTTTAAATGGAAAATATAGACAGTTCAAAGGAATAAATCTGTAATGGTGAGATGACAGGTTGTAGGGAAGTATTTTGAATCCCCTCAGTCATGTCAACCGGGCAGAAAACCAATAAAATATGTTCCCTCAGACTTGTGCTTTTCCAGTGTAACAATAACTATGCTGCCCCCCTCCTCCCCCTTGCCCCAAGGTCAAGTATGTTTACTTTCACCCCTTCCCCAGGGCTCTCTGCTAAATTTTGTGGTCTGGGGTATCAAGGTTCCCTGCCATTGGCTTCAGTCCCCACCAATAGTATTCCTTTAACTGCAAGAGGCCATCCCTTGCACCCTGATTCCATTTATTCACTAAATTGGATTAGCTTTTACAAATATTTGCTCCAAAAGATATAATCACAAATGTATAAATTTACTTTCCTCCCACAATGGGGCTTAATCTCCCTCTCCCCTTTCACTAGCTTAGTCTCTGGGGTGAGAAACAGGATTAGGTTCACAGTTTAGCTTAGTTTCTATAGAATAAATTCAAGACCCAAACTCCTCTTGAGCTGAATTACAGGCTCTCTGGTTTCTCAGGCTTTCTCTGCATAGCTGACTGCCTACAGCATCCTGTCTGTAAACCTGAATCCAATATTGCTGTGGTCCCATAGAGATCACCCACTGGAAACTAAAATTGAGAAATAATACAGAACTTAAAAAAAAAAGTACCGGAGCCCATTTCTCAGAGGTAGGACAAAATGTTCTCCTTTCTCAGTTCAGTTCATGGTGACCACATGGTGGGTGAATCTTCATCATCTGAAAGCAACAACAACAACAACAAAAAACTCCACTGTCCCAATCTGGCAGTTTTTCTAGGCTGTACTGCCAATCAAAAGGAGCTATTCCCAACCATGTGATTAAAAACTGCAGAAAGCTTCCATGTTCCAAAGCCCACAAGAAAGAGAAGATTGAGTTAAGGACCAGAGCCCAGATTATGAGGCGCAAAACATGCACATCCAAAGCACCAGGAAGGGAATCACAGGATTTTATTTTTGGAAGAGCCTTTGGGAATCTTTTAGTCCAATATCTGCATAAGAATCTCCTTGATTAACAACATCTTCCAGGGTTGTTGTGAGGAAAAAAAAAAAAAAAGATAATATTTGTAAACCACTTAGCACAGTGCCTAGCACATAGAAGGTGCTTTATTATGCTTCTTCCCTTCTCTCTCCTTCAACATACCTGACAGGGGTCCTGCAGCTTTCCTTTGAAAGGTAAACTGTCCAAATTCAGGGGCACAGCTGAGACTAGAATACAGGCTCCTGCCCTGCCATCCAGGGTTCTTTCCAGAATACTACATTTTTTCCAATAAGCTGAGTTTTGATTTCAGGCACTCTCTCCTGGGAAGCAGAGGAAGGGTCCACCCCAGAGAGGCCCCACCCACCCATTTAGCTCCCCTTGGGCTATATCCCAACCTGCCAGTTCTTCATAACTCATCTTAGCATCAATGTTTTGCAGTTACCCCTTTCCCAAGTCCTCCCCTCACTGCTTCCCTCCTGACACCTAATTTGTCTGGAAAGCAGCTCCCTGCGGCCAGAGGCCAGCCTGGATACTGGGCTGCAGATCACTGAGATTGTTTACATGTACCCTTCACTCCGCACCAGCACCCCCCTACCCATTTGTACATCAAGTCCACATAGGGGCAAACATTGCCCACACATACAGGCGGTGGTACCCACCACACACCAGAACATTCGCTGATCCCCACGCGTGCTCTGGGGCTGCTGATCACATTTCCCAACCAGTCTCTACCCTGGAAGACAATGCAGTCACTTTAGGACTGACTTTAAGAGGGGCTCTTCCTCAGTGCAGCTCCTTCACCCAAGCACACTCTTGCCAGCTCAATAATCCTTACTTTATGACTTTATGATTTACAGATAAGTTTGCACAAGTTGTTTCATTTGATCCTTACAACACCCTGGGGATGGAGACAGGGAAGGGATTATAATACCCATTTTACAGATGAGGAACCTAAAGCTCAGAGAGATTTGGTGATTCCCAAGGTCACACTCCTAATTAGTGTCAGAGTCAGAATTTGAACCCAGCTCCTCCAATTTCAAATCTAGTGATTTTTGTATGATGTCAGTCTACTTCAATATTATTTTTTCTCCTTTTTTTCCCCACTCCTACAGGCAACCTTCTCTTCTTTTCTCTGTCTTCACAATCTGTAATGTCTTTGGTTCACTTTGAAAATGAAGGATGCTAGATGGCACAGTAGGCAGAGCACAGTCCCTGAAGGCAGAAGGGCCTGAGTTCAAATCCAGCCTCAGACACTTAAAACTTCCTGTGTGACTCTGGGCAAGTCACTTAACCCCAATTGCCTGGCAAAAAAAAAAAAAAAAAAAAAAGGCGGGGGGGGGGGGTGAAACTGAAAGGCAAACCATTTCCTCCTTGCTCTCCAACCTCCTTCATGTCCACTTGTAGTCAGAAAAATGGAAGTGGGTACTCATCATTGCTAGTGCTGTGGCACCCCATGATTCAGCTACTGTAAGCCTGTCTTTCAACCTGTATACAAGAAATTATGGACCTAGAAGGAAAGGCTGTCTACAAAGCAGCTTCTTTGTGTAATTGTCTCTCCTTTGAATCTTCCAGGTCATTCTCTGCTGATTCCAGCAAAGCTAAGTCAAAATTAATCTAACAATGATTTCAGAAAAGCTTAGAAAGACTTACATGAACTGGTATTAAGTAAGGTGACTAGAACTAAGAAAATATTGCACACAGCAACAACAAGATCATATGATGATCATGATGGACATGGCTCTTTTCAACAATGAGGTGATTCAGGCCAGTTTCAATAGACTTGTGATGAAGAGAATCATTTGCATCCAGAGATAGAATTATGAAGACTGAATGTGAATCCAAGCATAGCATTTTCACCTTTTTTGTTGTTTGCTTGTTTTTTTCTCATTTTCCCTCTTTTTCATCTGATTTTTCTTGCATAGAATGACAAATATAGAAATATATTTAGAAGAATTGCACGTTTAACCTATACTGGATACTTGCTGTCTAAGTAAGGAGGGGAAGGGAGGAAGAAAAATTTGGAACACAAGGTTTTGTAAGGGTGAATTTAGAAACTATCTTTACATGTATTTTGAAAAATAAAAGGCTATTATTTTTAAAAAGACTTTTAGAGCATCATAAAACGCTCCCCCCACCCCCCCACCCCCGCCAAATTAGTCCAACAATAGGGAGGAAGAGACAATGAGGGGCCAGAGTCAGTTTTTTTTGTTAAATGCCATCACAGGATTCTCTTTTTCCTCTTTATTTGCTCAGGGATGGATGGGGCACAGAGACAAACTTGCTGATAAGGTGGTTTCTCATTTTATTTTTTGCAAACTTTACCAGTAGAGATAAAATTTTTTGAGTCAAATATTGCCTAATCATTTCAGGCTCTTAACAGTGTAAATAATGGAACACAAGAGATGGAAAGGAATATAGAACATTAAAATCCACATTTACATAATACATTTACAAAATGCATTTTCCCCAATAACCTTCAGAGGCACAAAGCACTAGTTTAATTATACCCATTTTACTGATGAGGAAACTAAAGCTCAGAGGAGTTGTAACTTGCCTATAATCACACAACTGAGGTAAGTGTCAGAGCCAAGATATGAGCTCACATTTTTTGGTCTTGAGGGAATTTAATTCCAGGTTTTCTGACACAAAACATGGAGTGTCAAGAGTGAAAGAGACATCCGGGGTCATCTAACCTATTATTTCCTAATCCAAACTATGGAAAAATATCTAAATTGTACATTACAACCACCCTACCAGTTTAGACTCAGGAAATAAGATTCCGGAGGCATGGGGAAAGAGGGATCTAAGAATGGGAAGAGAAGAAGTAAGAAGTATATAGGTTTTTTTAATAATAGCTTTTTATTTTTCAAAATATACACAAAGATAGTTTTCAACATTTACGCTTACAAAACCTTGTGTTCCATATTTTTCTCCCTCCCCCTCCCTTAGATAGCAAGTAATCCAATACAAGTTAAGCATGTCCAATTCTTTTAAACATATTTCCATATTTATCATGATGCACAAGAAAAATCAGATCAAATAGGAAAAAAAATAAGCAAACAACAAAAAAAAAAAGGTGAAAATACTATGTTATGCTCTATATTCAGTCTCCATAGACCTCTCTCTCTGAATGAAGAGGGCTCTCTCTATCATAAGACTATTGCAATTGGCCTGAATCACCGCATTGTTGAACAGAGTTATGTCCATCAAAGTTGTTCATCACATAATCTTTGCTGTGTACAATGTCCTTTTGGTTCTACTCACTTTACTAATTTAGGTAAATCTCTCCAGGACCATCTGAAATCATCTTGCTGATGATTTCTTATAGAACAATAATATTCCATAACATTCATATATTATAACTTGCTCAGCCAATCTCCAGCTGATGGGCATCGACTCAGGTTCCAGTTCCTTATTGCTACAAAAAGGGCTACTACAAATATCTTTGCACATGTGGGTCTTTTTCCTTCCTTTGTGATTCCTTGGGATACAGACTCAGTAGTGTCACTGTAGGATCAGAAGGTATGAACAGTTTTATAACATAGTTCCAAATTGCTCTCCAGAATGGTTGGATCAGTTCATAACTCCACCAACAATGTATTAGTGTCCCAGTTTTCCCACATCCCCTCCAACAATTATCCTTAGCTTTTCCTAAATATGTAGTTTTTAAGATATAAGGACACACTGTGACAAAGATTTTAAAGACTTGGGAAGTCTTTTCCAGGAACTAGTGGGGAAACATGGGTCTTATTTGACAAATGAGGAAACTGAGGCTCAGAAAGGAGAACAACAACAAAAAATACTTTTTCCCCCTAAGATCCTATGAAGCTCCACAGTACAGTCAGAGAAACTCCAAGTTTAACAAATCAAACCCTATTCTCAGGGTATTTATGTATAGTCCAGTGGGAGATAAATTGCAATTACTTCTAGCTGGAAGATATAATATTATAAGAGCCTTAGAACAATTACTGTGATATAAGGGATGAGGAGAGAAATCAATATCAATGAGAGGGCACAGGGAAAATTCCTCTTTATTTTTTATTGCAGGTTTTTTTTCAAATCATATGCAAGGATGATTTTTCAACATTGATTCTTGAAAAATCTTGTGTCCCAATTCCCCCCCTCTCCCCACCCCTTTCCCTAGATGGCAAGTAATCAAATATATGTTAAAGATGGTAAAACTATATGTTAAATGCAATATAGGCATACATATTTATACAATCATCTTGCTAACAAAAAAAAAATCAGATAAAAAAGGGAAACATTTAGAAAGAAAACAAAAATTCAAGCAAACCACAACAAAAAGAGTGAAAATGCTGTATTGTCCACTCTCAGTTCCCACGGTCCTCTCTCTGGGTATAGACAGCCCTCATCATCACAAGATCATTGGAACTGGTCTGAATCATTTCATTGTTGAAAAGAACAAAGTCCATCAGAATCATCGTGTAATCTTGTTGTTGTGTACAATGATCTCCTGGTTCTACTCACTTCACTTTGCATCAGATCATGTAAGTCTCTCCAGGCCTTTCTGAAACCATCCTGCTGATCTTTTCTTACAGAACAATTGTATTTCATAATATTCATATACCATAACTTAGTCAGCCATTTTCCAATTGAGGGGCATCCAGTTTTTTGCCACTATAAAAAGGGCTGCCACAAACATTTTTACACATGAAGGTCTTTAAGATCTCTTTGGACTCAGTAGAAACACTGCTGGGTCACAGGGTACAGTTTGATAACCCTTTGGGTATAGTTCCAATGGGTGGATAAGTTCCACCAACAATGTATCAGTGTCCCAGTTTTCCCACATCCCCTCCAACATTCATCATTATCTTTTCTAGTCATCTTAGCCAATCTGAGAGGGGTGTAGTATTACCTCAGAGTTGTCTTAATTTACATTTCAGGAAACATTCTTCAAGGAAGTTGCAGTTGAGTTGAGTTGGAGGCCATGGGACATGGGATGGAGACTGTTCCAAGTAGAGAGAAGCAAATACAGAGAGGTGTGAGAGCAAAGACTCCCTGAAAGGACAGAAAGTAGCTAGTTGTCCAGTTTTTCGAGAGCTTAAAATGCATAGGACTTGTGGAGGCTTGTAAGATGAGATAAGGCTATATGTTAGGTTGTAAAGGGCTTGTCCAAGGTTGTATAGTGAGTTTAGTGATAAGGCCAGGGCTAGAACCCAGATCTTTTGACCTGCTTCTATCCCACCATACCCACCTCTTTTTGCCATACCAAGTTGCCTCTTCCTGAAAAGGACTAATAATAAATACATCAAGATCCCAAGCATTGCTGTGGGAATTAATTCTTTGGTTCCCCCTCAGAACAGATAGGAGCAGAGGCTCCCTTTGGGACAGCACAGAGAAACTGGTGAGAAAGAGGACATCAAAAATTAAGGGAACAAAGGGAGAATATGCTCCCAAAGACAAATAACTACATCCAAGCACTAGTCCTGGATGAGAGGTGGGGATCATATTTCCCTTTTCCCTCCACCACTAATACTATGATTACTGCCCCTGATCTGGTCCCTACCCCCTCAAATCATAGGATTTAAAACTAGGAAAGATTATAAAGATAGTCTGTGGTCATTATGGTTCAGGGGAAAGAACAATCTTAGAATTATAGGATCAAAGCTTGAATGATGTTTTTGCTGCTTTTGTCCCTGTGTGACCTTTTAAGAGTCATTTTAAACTCTCTGTGACTCAACTTCCTAATCTGGAAAATGAGGGGGATGGACTATATGATTTCTAAAGCCCTTTGGAGCTTTAGATCTATGATAAATGGTCCAAGATACTCATTTTACAGTGGAGAAAGTTAAATTCCAGACAAATTAAATGACTTGATCAAGATTAAATGGGTATGCCATAGAGAAGTCAGATTTGAACTTAGGTCTTTTACTGTAGATGATGATGATGATGATGATGATGACGACGACGACAATGGCGATGACAACAGTGAAGATTATAACAGGGAACATGTATTGATTTAAGGTCTGTAAAGTACTGTGTTGTCATAATCTTAGATAAGCCTCACACCAACTCTATTATGTAATATATACCAGAGATATTCTTATTCCCATTTTACAGGTAAGGAAACTGAGTTTCAAAGAGATCAACAGATTTGTACAGGTTCCCAAACCTAGCAAGTATCAGAGGTTGGTCTTGAACCCCAGTTCAGTAATCTTTCCATTTTTGGTCCCAAAAACGCATTTCTATATTTTTTGAAAGTGACTTCATTCTCCCAGAGGCCGGGGGGAGGTAAGGCTGTTGATTTCCTATCTTGTTGTGTTTCATAAATTAGAAACCTTTCCAACCAGGACTAAGCTGTCATGTAAATATTAGTGTACTACACCCCTCCCTTTCCTAGCCTTGTTGAGTAATCGATTGCCCAAGGCTAGAGCTGCCCTATCAGCACCTCCAATTCTCATTTCAATGACAGGAGTCTGGGATGGCAGCTAGCAGGCTGTGGAGACTGAAAGGACATCAAAGGACACAGGATCTCTAAATGTGGGACACTGTGTAAGGGGAAGCAGCTAGCTTGTCATCATTTCCCAAATAGTTGGCCTGAAAGGGAGAAAAGCATGTCAAGTTCCAGATCAAACGTCACCTCTTCTGGGAAAACTTACCTGAGTAGCCCAGGCTCCTCAATCTCTCATAGTCCTTTTTCTGTTTATGCCTAAACCTTGACACAAAACCCATAAGAATCATAGATTTAGAAGTAGAGAGGACCTTAGAGATTCAAATGCATCATTTTACAGATGGGGAAACTGAGTGTCAGAGTGGTAAAAGTTGCTTGCCTAAGATCACATAGTAAGTGACTGGACCAGTATTTGAACTCAAGTCCTCTGACTAAAAATTCAGTACTTTCCATTATTAACTTATTCTGTTATTTTCCCAGGGAATTTTCCCATGATAATATTATAGAGAAAACCAAATTTTTATTATTGTAGTTAAAAATATTAAGGATACATGATCTAATGGATGGGGGACCTTTCCCTCTAATGCAGATAATAGCCCTTCTATACATTAGTAGGTAGTCAAGAAATATCAGGGTCAAACAATTGATTGCACTGAAGTCATTGGATCATGAGTTTTTCCACATGTAGCTGATTGTTCTTCATTCAGTTTTGTCTTCAGTTCTTTCCAGCTTGGTAAAACATCCTAGAATTTGTACCCAATGATAGGGCCTCTCAGAGTGACCTCATACCACACTGAAGCATCAGAGTAGGACCTTCATGGAGAGTTGTCATCATTATTATCCATTACAGATCCTCTTTTCAGATGACATATGGCTGATTGTGCCAAACCTAGGGACAATGCAGAGGCTCATCCATGAGACTCATAGTCTAAAGTCTTCCTTATACATGTACAAGGCCCACACATTACTTATTTTACCCTCACAATCCTTTGAAATGGGTGAAGTAGAGCCCCCTTTTTTTGTCATTTAAATTGTTTAACATTTTAACATTTTTTTATTTTCACCTAGTTATATTTAAAATTTTTATACCTTTTTATTTACCAGATATATGCATGAGTAATTTTTCAGCATTGACAATTGCCAAACCTTTTGTTTCAATTTTTCCCCTCCTTCTCCCTATCCCCTCCCCTTGATGGCAGGTTGACCAATACATGTTAAATATGTTAAAAGTATAAATTAAATACTATATATATATATATACATATATATATATGCATGTCCAAACAGTTCTTTTGCTGTATAAAAAGAATTGGACTTTGAAATAGTGTACAATTAGCCTGTGAAGGAAATAAAAAATGCAGGTGGACAGTAGTTCATAGTGTCATAATCATCTCCCAGAGTTCTTTCCCTGGGTGTAGCTGGTTCAATTCATTACTGCTCTATTGGAACTGATTTGTTTCATCTCATTGTTGAAGAGGGCCACGCCCATCAGAATACATCTTCATACAGTAGTAGAGCCCCCTTTTAAAAGATGAAGCAATAGAAACCCAAACAACACATAGTCTCCTATTCCTTTTCCTCCCTCTCTTTCCACTTCACAAAAGAAGGAAAGCTTCAGTGACACCTGTCAAAAATTATCAATCCTTGTAGTAGGGTCAACCACATAAATCTGTCCTTAATCTTTCTGGCAAAGCAAGTCAGGGAAAGGCAAGAAGTTTTAAAGTGAAATGTCTGACCAAAATCATATAACTAGTAAGTGGCAGAGTCAGACTTAGAAATTCCCAACTAGAGGATGAGCTCCTGGAGGAAAGGCATTTCATCTACAGTATGGTAAAAATGGAAAGAACCATAAAATGGGAGCCAAAGGACACAAGTGGTGGAATTCAGGCTGTCATACTGACTAGCTGTGTGAACCTAGATAAGTCATTTTTGTTTTTCTAAACCTTCACTTGCCTCATCCGTAAAACAAGTTGTCAGAAAATTATTTACAAGCTGAGAGGAATGGAGTAAATGAACACTAAGATTCTTTACAGCTCTAAATATCATCCCTTCAATTTTATTTTGTGTCTGTCTTAGTTTTTAAAATGTGTTTCTTGCAAGCAATAGGTCATAGGATTTCATTTTTTTTAATCTATTCTGTCATCTTTTTTATTTTGGTTTGTTTTATTCAATTGCTTAATCCATTTATATTTAAAGTTATGAGAGTTATATCTATATTTTCTTCCATTTGTCTTTAATATCTTCCCAAGTTATTATTTTTCCCTCTTCTGCTGTAAACACAGTACTATATTCCTTAGTTATTTTAGCTTAATCTTTTTAAGGTGGCCCTATTACCACTCATTCTCTTCCTCTCACTCTTGATTCTCTTTTTTTCATTTGTAGTAGTTCAGTCATTTGTCATGTTTTTATCTGGTTATTTGATTCTTTTCCCCTCCTTTTATTCTTGTTAACCAAGAAGATTTCTCCCTTCCTTTCCTCTCCTTCAACTGATCCTGTTCATTAGTTGGGCTTTTTTTTTTTTTTTGGCATCTTGTTCCAAAATGGGTTTTTCTCACTCTTCTCATTAACCATCCTCTCTTTCTGTCTCCTAACTCCTCATTGACTCCTATGATTACTTAGTCTTATTTCTATTCTCTGCATTCCTCCTGCAATCAAAACTTCCAAAGGATTTATACTCTAAAGAGTTTCTGCCATTGCTCTGTAGAGCTTTCCCTGAGGATTCCCTTTTTTCACTATCTCTCATTCCCAGAACAATGCTAATTCTTGCAGGTGACAAAAAAATCTCTGCTCCAAAGTAAGATCTATCCCTACTAATGTACCTGATTATGCAAACCGTCATTGATCTATATGGTATCTCCTTCCTGAATCCATGCCTTCATATTTTCCAGGTGCTAGTTTCCTCCAGAAGTTCCAATTCCCCACTTCACACAAGAGTGGTCTTTTCAAGCATCAAATTGCCCAGTCTGTGCCCACCACAAGGTTCTCATCTCCTTTCATAGAACATATTTCACTCTTAAGAGCACTCACCAGTGAAACTCTTTGTCACCAATAAAATAAGGCTCCTGTCATTTTTTCCTTCTTTTCAATCCTTCCCCCCCCTTCATCCTTTTGATCTTTTTTCTTGAGACAAAAGGCGATACCTTATTACTAACCCTCAATTTGACTCAGATGCTTTACACACTGCTCTCTATCCTTTAGTCACCCCCCCTTCCCTGTAAATTGTAGTCCTACCAAAAAACATTAATTTATGTGTAAGTAGAGTGTCACCAGATTCTGTCTGTAATGCCCCAGGCCTTCCTTCCCCTTTATTGTTATCTTCACCTGACTTCCACCTTTACTCCTATTTCTATGTGAACTTTGTGACTGATGTCACTCTTTTGCTATTGCTGTCCTTGGCAAATGAATTTGTTCATCCTGTCACCATTTCTTTTGTCTGGGGTATTCAAGAACTGAATCTCTTCAAGTTTACTTTTCTAAGAATGTTTCAAATGCCTATTCATTATTGAATGTCCATCTTTTTTCACTTATGGTTAATCTCAGATTTACAGGGTAGATTATGCATCCTGATATCCATTTCACTTTAAAATATATTCTATTTCCCCTGTACTTATTAGTAGGTGCAGAATAATTTTGTATTCATTTGAATGTCTTTTTCTTTGCACTGAATGTTTCTGATCTCTCTTAATGTTTCTTTTGGTGAGACTTGCCATTACAGATTAGAGTTTTTATTTTGTCCATTAATTTTTCTGTGTAGGTCATGTTTGGGATAAAGACACCTACCCAAATTGACTACTCAGAGATCACTCAGGAAAGCAGAATTACTTATTAGAATCTCAAGAAGCAGACCCCATCCTGGTTGCGAGCCAAACTTCACAGCAGGAGAGAGCCACTCCCTTGAGAATGCTCACAGTTTTTATACATTTCAAAGAACCCCAAAAATCCCACCCTCTCTATGGTGTGATTGGTCTCATAAGTCTCCATTCCCTCTTTGGTCAGTGGAATGTAGTACAAGTATAGCAACCTTCTTTGGACAATGGAATGTAGTCTAGGCCTTATCTAAAATCATATGCTTCCAGGGAAGCTGAAACAGAGGCCTTTAAGGCTTTAATTAATTTAGCCAACAGTCTCTGATCAATATGTGCTTGATCTGTAAGTTCTTCACCTTTTCCACACAGTCATAAATTCTGCTCTTGTAATATTTATCTTCTTTTTTAAACATTGATGAAAAATGTGCTGTGGTTCCATGTACTCAAATTCCACAAGATCATCTGTTTCATCAAGTATTGAATAGTTTTCCTTTGTTTTACAGCATTTATTCAGAGGCACTTGAAATCATTTACAGATCTAGAAAATATATTTCCTTCTGCTGTTAATGTTTTTTGCTGTTGATTTTTCTATATATGTTCTTTGAGTTTTCTTCTTCTGGAGATTTTGATAATTTCAGTACTCTTTTTGCTCCTTATTTTTCCATGGCTCACTTTCTCACTCCCTCTCCATTGATGGTGGTTTCCTGAGAGCTGGATCTCAAAGCATCTCAGCCTCCTTCTACAATAGACAACTTGGTTCACCAACCCAGGTCTCTACCCCATGTGACATTTGCAGGACAGAGCAATTCTGAGCTGAATGCTAGATCCTTATCTGCAAGCTTACTGGAATGCCACACAGGAGCCCCTCCCTTGCCCCACGACAGACATGATGTTGTATCTTGGCATTTTGTCCCACTCCCTGTTCCTCATTTCTCTGGCCTGGCACCAAGAGAGACACTGTGCTGGTACTATGGGGTAGTAGTTTGGGTCTCCTAGGTTCTGAGAGGAATAAAAATTGGGGTATGGGCTTGAGCTTTATTTCAAACCCAGATTTCTCCATTGGTCCTTTCCCTCTGTTCTTCCTTTCTCCTGCAGAGATCTTTTGCAGCACAGAATACTGCCTGCTACACTGCTGGATGGTTGTTGCAACCCCAGCAAGTTTCTAAAGCTTAGAGTGCTGCTACAGCCCTGGGGAATCTGTCTAATCCCATGTGGCAAGTCCTAGAATCTGCTAGTGCAAACTTGTGGTCAGTAGCATGGTGGGCAGTGCAGGAGAGTGTGCTAAATAGGCTCAGAATATACACCAATTCGTGAATTTTTTTTAAAATTTCTTTTGGATTCTCGGTGTCCTAGACCATAGAGATGGCTGAATTTGCTTTATCTTTGGCACATAATTTATGTTTTGGAGATGTTTGAGAGGTTGTGAGGAAGAGAGAAAATGTCTAATCCTTCATCTTCTTGGTCACGTGACCCAGAAATCTCTCTAAATCTTACAAAAATTCAGAACACCATATGAGTGTAAGTTGCTATTAGTCCCCTTCTCAGAGCTGGGCCCACAGTAGGCTTGTCCCTTGATAATGGCAAATATAAATATTCCCTTAACTGGTTAATTGAGGTAGGTGCAGAAAAGGGGGCCCTGGAGGCTGAGTAAAAGTAGGAAGTATATATTTCATTTTGACAAGTCTTTATTGCATATCTCTTCAGTCCTCAGTGCTGTGGGGGAAATGAAAATGGAAAAAGCTCAGTCCCTGTCCTTAAGGAGCCCACAGTCTGTTGGAGAGACAGCATTTTTGCATCCAGTAATAACTGATATAGCTTTAGCTCTTGAAGTCTTACAAGAGCTTTCTGTGCATTGTTTCAGTTAAGTCCCACAGCAGTCCTATGAGGTAAGTACCACAATGATGATTTCCTATTTTATAGATGATGAAAATGAGGTTAAGAGATGATGTGACAAGCTCACAGGCCCAAAGCTAATAAATATTCAAGTCTGAATTTGAACCCAAGTTTTCCTAATTCAAAATCTTTCACATCACAAGTGACTTCATGAAGCCTCTGCATGATCTTCCATTGTCAATAGAATAAACTGAATAGAATCAGGCCTACATTTGTATGGCCCAAAACTGTTGGATAGAGCAGGCAGCTGTGCAGGATGGGGGAATTAAAGGCAGCTTAGACTGAGGTGAGTAGAATTTAGCTAGAAGAGAAGGATCTTCTTGTTCCAAAGTCAGTCTTAAAGGGCACATTGTACCTGAAAGAAGAAATCTGATATCTTTGAGTTGCTAAATTCTTTAACCCAGAAGCCTCCCAGATCAGCCGTCATCTTCCTAACTAATTGTCATTGGTCCTCTATTTTCTACTGAGAAAAATTCAGGCTCCTCTGAAAGATATTCACCTTCCCTGGGATTACATTTTTAATCATTATTTTTTGCTACTCCTTTCCATGTACTCGATGCTCCAGTCATATTGGAAAAACTCTATTCCTCCAACATGCCTTTTCCTAAGCTATTTCCTAGGCCTAAAAAGTCCTTCTGCCTCTCTGCTTACTGAATTCCTACCTTACTTTTGAAGCACAACTCAAATGCCTCCATGGAGCCATCCTTGAACCCCTACTAAGTAATAATCCTTTTCCACAGCCCCCACATAGCATTTTGTCTTTCATCTCTCTAATGTACTTACTTAATATTGTGCATTACACTTGTCTATATTTGGATCTTCTCCTTCTGACTCCAGGAATACAGAAACTGTTTTTACTATAAATTTGTGTTTCTTTCAGGCCTAAGCTGTGTCTGCTTTAAATACAGCAAGAGTTTAATAAATGTTTGATGACTAAATGATAAAATGGGGGAAGGAAGAAGTAGCCCAGATATTCCCAATTCAGCCTAGGTCAGCTCAATGTTCATTATATAACTACTATTACATACAAGGTCTTGTGTATAGAAATATGAAAAATGCCAGTCCTTAATAATGTTGATGAAATGAATGCTAGAAAGGTGGTGGGCTATAGGTAAGAATGAGCAAAGCATTGTGAGAAATGGCCAACATCTCATTCTAGTTTGTTTAGTTATACTTCTTTGTTTCAAAGGTGGGTTCTTTTGGGGTGAGAAGGGGTGTAATATTTCAAAGTAATAGCAATGAAGAAGATTAAAAGCATCAACTTTTTTTTTTAAGTACATAGTCCATTTTCTCAAGGGGCATATAATCTCTGAGGGGATAAATATCTGCAGACAAATAGCTGACACACAACAGAATGTTACTGAAACAAAGGAGAGATTGGAGAGAGAGAGAGCACTTTCATCAGGGGAGATTAAGGAAAATTTCAGGGAAAAGATGGCATCTGAACTGAGCATTGAAGAAAGGGATGTCGAATGGCAAAGATGAGGAGAGCACACAGACGCAGACATACACACTCTTTCACTCTGTGCCTTCTTCCAACTTCGCACCTCCTCCTAAAACACACATATTTAGTCTCTCCCTAAAAGGCTGTATAATGGGGATTAGCATCCTGGAGTGTGCTGGCCAAACAAGCAATGCAGACATTGTTGTGGAAGGCAGACGGTTGCTGCCCACCTCAGGGAAGTCTGTGTGAGTCCCAACCCCCTCTTCTGAAGAAGTAGTCACCCCTCTCACCTCTATGAGAAATCAGCACAGGCCCTGTACGTCCTTCTCAACCCCTCGTCACACCCCCTCCTGTGAGTTTCAGCCCCTCACATTCAGGGAAATCAGAAGCAGGATGCTTGGAACACCGCAGGCAGCCTCCTGGTCCCCTTGAGGGCAGGTGGGGGAGAGGGGGAGAGTCAGTTTGATTAGGTGATGAGTGGGTTTAATATATAAACACAAATTGCCGTAGGGCCACAGGAGGCAAAAGAATCCTCCTCCTTTTTCCTCCCTTTCTTTCTTTCTTTCTCTCTCTCTTTTTTAAATCTTTAATGTCTCCAACCAGCCAGCAGTGGGGGAGGTGTTGTGAGTGCGCTATATTTCAAAGGGCTGTCACAGCTGGAAGGATTTTCAGAGCATTTCCCAGCCAATCTATTGTGTATAAATATATAGATGTATATATAGGTTTCATTATCCCCTTCAGGGTTCCTAGAGAATATATTCTTTTAATATGTATAATATATTTGAGCTGTTATGTGCCTGGAGGTGGGGGATGATGGTAGATGGGGGCGGGGGCACCAATTCACAGTGGATATCTCGGATATCTCAAAGTCATTTCCAGGGGCAAAGCAATACCTGCCTTTGTGGAGGGTGTCAAGGAGAAGGAAGAGGTTGAATTGTCCTGGCAGTACTGGTTAGACCCATCTGGAAGGCTTTGTCCACTTCTGGGCACCAGGAAAGAATAATTGGGACAGAGAGAGGATAGGAAACCATAACATACAGGGATCCAGTTGAAGGAATGAAGAATGTTTAGCCTGGAGAAGAGAAGACTAAAGAGGAACACGGTAGCTGCTTTCAAGTATTTGAAGGGTTGTCAAGCAGAAGA
This sequence comes from Sminthopsis crassicaudata, assembly GCF_048593235.1. Taxonomy (NCBI): domain Eukaryota; kingdom Metazoa; phylum Chordata; class Mammalia; order Dasyuromorphia; family Dasyuridae; genus Sminthopsis; species Sminthopsis crassicaudata. The sequence continues at coordinate 448,800,362 of NC_133618.1, read as the reverse complement.
ATTATATTTGTTTTGCTTGGCCCCACAGGGCAGAAGGAGGAACAATGGGTGGAAGTGGCTGAGGCTGATTTCAGTTCAGCATAAGGAAAAACATCTTAACAATCAGAATTGTCCCCCAAAAGTAAAGTGGGCAGGCTCAGATGGTAGTGAACTCCCCATCCTTGGAGGCATTCAAGTGAAGGCTAGATGTAGAGGGGCTTTCCTGTTTTTCTCTGTGTTAAACTAGGTAACATCTGAGGTCTCTTCCAGCTTACAAATTCTGTGATTCTTCATCTAGTCATAAAGCTAATTGGGCTTGATTCTTAATAGTTAATTATCAGGACTGTGCCACATTGGTACAGTAGCTGAACTATTTTGCTAAGAAAGCCAAGACCATGGGTTTGAGTCCCATGATTGGATCAGCTTGGCAGGCACCCTTATAATTCCATGTGGCAATTTGGAAAATGGAGTCTGAATAGGGGTAAATAAATATAGATAGTTCAATGCAAACCTTTCCCCCTTCCCCTGCCAACAGTCTCAATTATCAGAGAATTATTAGCATCTTAGCATGTCAGAGATTTCAAATCTTGACTAATCCGATCCCCTAACTTTACAAAGTATGAATCGGAGTTCTAGAGCAGAGAAATGACTGTCTAAAACTGAATAGGGGATATGAGGCAGAGCCAGGATTCTCACTTAGGGCTTTCACCTCTAAGTCCAGATCTCTTCCTCTGATCCCACACTGCCATCTTTCTGTTGTAGCAACAGCTCTGTCTACTATTTCAGGGCTGGTTTAAAGAGTGGAGCAGTAAATCTGCCAGAGTAAGAAAGATGATAGGAATGAGTAGAGATTAAGTGGTCCATTGTGACTGGGAAAGAGAATTGGCATGAAATTAGGGGTGGGCCAGGGAGGAGAAAATAGAAAAGCAGATCCAAGCCTGACAGAGGCTCCCTAGCTTCCTTTCCACTAACATGGATTGAAATAATTTGGGGCCACATCACCCTCCACTCACTTTGGCCAATCTGTGATCCCCTAACTATTGTGGTAGAGTAGTAACAGTGCTAGGCAACAGGACTATTTGTCATGGCTAAAACAGCAGGGCACCCTGAGGGAGAGACAGGAAGCAGCATGTGCTACCACCACCTGGACCACCATTCCTCATATCCTATCAGAGGCAGTCCAGGACCTGGAACCCAAGAACCCTGGGAGTAGGGATGCTTCTAGCCCAGTGTCTGTGGTCATCCTCCCGGGAAACCACCCCTGTGGAGATTCAGCTTGGTAAGTGATCCTGTGTATACTATAGCCACGGCCAGTGAAGACCAAAAAGGAAATGGCTCAACATCAGAAATGGATGTGATTTTGTCAGTGGAAGTAAAATGAAAGGAGCATTACCGCTGGCTTTGCTGCTGCACCTTCAGATCCACAAGACTTTTCCATCTAACTGGTAGCTAAAATTTTCTTTTGTGTTGTTTTCTCCATTAGAATCCTTTGACAGCAGGATGTGTCTTGCTTTTCTGTTTGTACCCCCAGCTCTGAACACAGTGCTTTGTACACTGTAAACATGTAATAAATTCATTGCCCATTCTTTTATGCTGAAGGGGGATCCTTTCTCAGGGGGTAGGTTGAATTTGATGTCCTCTATGGTTTTCTTCCCACTCTGAATTTCCATGTCAGTGTGACCTCAACCACATCACTTTCCAGCCTTGGGCCCTATTTCTTCCTCTATAAAATAAAAATAAAAGGATAGAGTAGGTGATCTCTAAGTCTCCTTTCCTAGAGGAGGTACTTGACTTGATCATAAAGGATGTATAGAATTTGAGTAGTTTAGATGGATTTTCTTGTCAGGTTCCAAGCACCATGGAATAATGGGGGAGAATTCTAATCTAAGAGTCAGAAGTCCAGGATTCCAATCCTTAATTGCAGCTCTGCTACTAGTTATGCCATCTTTTTAGCTCTAAATCTGTATACTTTTGATCCTATAACTATGGCTTTGAGCTTTACCTTCACTCACTCACTCATACGATTCTCCTCTCTGGAATATCACCCTGCTTTTTTTTCCTTCTGTCTATACAGATTCTACCTATTCTTCATGACCCAACTCAAGTCCTACACCTTGTAGGGCATCTCCCCTGATAATTGCAGTGCATAGGGACTTTCCATTCCTCCAGCTTTTCTATCACCCTGGTATGCTGCCCTTGACTGTCTTGTAAATTATTTCTGTATTTTCATATATTGTAATTTCTCCCTGTAATACAATATGGAACAGTAGATATAATTCTGAATCTGGTTGCAATGCCATCACAGGAAAGTCACTTAATCTTAGTTGAGTACCTCAGCTTCCTCTTCTATAAAATATAGTTTTATGGAATCAGTTTTGTTGCAAAAAAGTACTTTGCAAACTTTAAAGCTTAATAGCTTAAAATTGAACTTAAAATTTTGGAAAACCCTGCATAAATGTGAGTTATTGAATTATTATTTAAGTTGGTTGATTTGAAGAATATGTAAATAGATTTCCTCAGGCAACTCCCCACAACCTAATCCATTACATTAGAGAAGGAAATTCCTATACAAGGATTTCTCATATTTTGGTTTTTATATTTGTTTAACTTTTGTCTTTGTATCCCCAATACCAAGTAATAATTACTATTATTGAACTATTGAGAAACTACTATTGAGAAAACTGAGACACAGGCAGTGGTTAAGTGATTTGCCAGTATCACACAGCTATTAAGTGTCTTTAGCTGGAAGTACTTGACAAATGTATGCTGATTAATATGCATATGGAAGGCAATATGGTTCAGTGGAAAGCTTACTGGCTTTGGAATAAGAGGTTGGATTTAAATCCCATCTCTGATGCTTACTGCTTGTGTGATCTTAGGCAAGCCATCTGACCTCCCTGGGCCTCAATTTCCTCATTTATAAAATGGATGGAGTAGAACTAGCTGATTTCTAAGGTCTCTTCCAGGTCTAAATTAATGATGATAGCATTCTATGTCTTTCCCTTATCATAAGCTTCATGAGGGACAGAGCTGTGAAGGTGTCTCTTTTTGCATCCCCAGAGCACCTGGCACAAACAGGGTTTTAAATCCAGAATACTTACTCTGATATTTTAGTAGATACTAATGAATTTGAGTTCCTTGCAAATAGAGATTGTTTCATTAGTTGTCTTTGTATCACCACAAGCTGGCTCGGTGTGTGGCACACAGTAGGCCCTTAATAAATGTTTATTGAAAGATCTCTACCCAGCAGACATTCCCCTCACGGGTACAGATCACACACACTTATACAAGTCTCATTCACATTCTCCCATAAATCTTCTCTGAGATTATCCCTCCAATATATGCTGGAAGTCTTCCTCAGGTTATTTAAATATTTTATGGATATCAGTGCAGCAGTTGTGCAGTCCATTCCTCAATCTTGCCCCAAGATTCTAATAGGAACAAGAATAGGCCCTGGAGCTGTGGTTTCACTGGGTAGGAAATTCCTTCTCAACCCTGCCTTCCAACCCTCGAACTTGCATGCCTACTTGAGACACTTGCAGGTACCTATCAACTAGGAAATGCCCGGCATCAATGTGAGGAAATTCTCTACATCAATACAGGTTGGCAATGTTTCCACAGTTTGTAGCCTTAGAAAGTTGCATAAGCATTGAGATGCTAAATAACTTTCCTAGGGTTATATAGTGAATATAGGTCCAAGGTGGCATTTGAATTCAGGTCTTCCCTGTTCCAAATCTTGCTCTCCAACTACATATCCATGCTGCTACACTACAAGGCACATAATGGCAATGGCAGCAATAGCTGGAATTCATACTGTGTTTTAAGGTTTGCAAAATGCTTTGCATGGATTATCTCATTTGAACTACACAGCAACCAAGTGAGGTAAGTGCAAAAGTTATTGTGAGTCCTAGTGTACAGATGTGGAGATGATTTGCTCATAGTCAGCTAGTGTCTGGACTTGGTCATTATGGCTTCAAACTCCAGAGGAAGGTGGGGTAGTTAGGAAATGATGAGTGGGTAGTAGAGGGAAAGAGAGGAAGCACTGGTTGGTCTCTTGATTAGGTAGAAGGTGGCCTGAAGCTTAGATTCTCCTCACTCTGGTCCTCCCAGTATCCTCAGGAGAGAGTGGTTCCTGATGATGGACAGGCATTTCCCCAGAGCTATCAGCCTTATCCCATCCCATTCGTGGTGTAATGGTGACCTCTTCTGGAAGAAATCAGGAACCACCATTTGTCTTCACTAAACCCTACAGAGGGATAGTTTGCACACTTGAGAGGTTAACCGTATGAAGCAGATTGAAATCCAAAGGGGGCTGTTTGATGATCTTTGGGTGTGTGTCGCAGCCACTTGTTACATGAGGGACAAGGACTAAACCTGTGATTTCATTAGCAAAGGAAACTCCCAGAGGGAGAACCTCCCTCTACCAGTGCCTGTCAACATCTTCTCAGTAACTTTTAATCTTAGAATGTCACCCAGGTCACCAAGAACTTAAAATGATTTGTCCAGGATAAGACAGTATCAGAGGTAGAACCTGAAGTTCTACTTCAGGGAAGTCTTGCTAGCCCCAAGGCCAGTTCTCTAGCCACTCATCCATTCTGCCTCCACATGAAAGACAATCTTTCAAAAGCTCCCTAAACTCACCTGGAAAGTCCTCCATGAGCTCTCAAGCAAGGTGAAATGTACTATGTGCAAAGTAATAGCAATGTTGTGGGATGATTGGTTCTGAATGACTTTGCTATGCTCAGCAGTACAATGATCTGAAGGACTTAAGATGAAAAATGCTGTCCGTACCCAGACAAAAAAAACTGATTGTGGCTGAATACAGATTGAAGCATACTTTTTTAAAAAACTTTTTTTTTCTTGAGAATTTTTTGGAGAGAGGGAGATAAATGTTTTCTTTCACAACATGACTTTTATAGGAATATTTTGCATAACTTCATATATGCCTCTTCAATGGGGGTGGGGGTGGAAAGGGAGGGAGAAAATTTGGAACTCTTAAGTTTTAAAAACAAATGAAAAAAATTATTTTATATGTAACTGGGGAAAATAAAGATATCAAAACATAAGAAGTTCCCTGAACTTCCCTACACAAAGACATCCACAACCACAGAAACCCAGAGATAGTCTAATTCAACTCATGCCTAATCCATAATTCCCTTTACAAGAGAAATGTTAATCATATCACCCATAGACCAAAGTGTCCCCTGAACTAGATTTAAGTGAAATTAAGAAATGTTTAACAAAATTAGATAAAAATAGAATAAAACATTAATATATGGTTTTCTAGGTCAACATATTCCCTTATATATAGTTTAGTGATCTCCTTTCTATTGGAGTTTGACCCCATTATACTACAATATCCCCGACATGGGATGACCAATCACTAGTTGCTTACTCCCACTGATAGGAAATTTACTGCTCCACAAGACAATCCATTCCACTTTAGTAGTATCCAATAAATTTTGTCTTATGTTGATTTAAAACTTGCTTCTCTACAATTTGCACTCTTTACTTGTATTTCTGTTGTCATTCTACTAGAATAGTTTAACATTTCCTTCTCCAGTTTATTTTACAGATGAGGAAATAGGCAAAAAGGTTTAAGTGACTTGCCCAGAGTCACACAGTTCATAAGTGTCTGAGGTCAGATTTAAACTCAGGAAAATGAGTCTTCCTGATTGTAGACACAATAACCGTTGAGACATAAGTGGTAATACTTGAAATTAAACTAAATGGTATGCCAAATCCTAAATCCCAACTTCCACCTATTTATGTATGACCTTTGATTAGTCTGTTTCCTCATTTGTAAATTTGAGCATAACTTCCCTACTTCACATGTTCCATAAGCTTCAAAATACTCTTCTCTTTATCCTTTGGGAGGCATTTATGAGCCTTTCCTATTTAAAAATAGAATAATTACTCTTTCTGAAAGCACTTGTTTATAATGCATTTTCCTTACAACAATCCTTTGAAATAGATGCCATTGTTATTTCCTTGTTTTATAGATGAGGAAACTAAGGAATAGGGAAAGTAACTTTTCTAAAGTCACAAGCTTGTATCAGAGAAAGTAACTGAATTCAATTCTCCTGATTTCAAGATTTGTGTTATTTCTTCTATACCACAATGCCTTTCTGGAACCAGCAAAATCACTTCATCTTGTGGGAACTAGTAGTTAATTTCAAGAAAGGTGGTTTGGAGAGGCTTGGAGAAAAGCCACCCAGGTTTTGTTACCTACAGACTTCAGAGAGTCTTAACCTAACAGTGAAAATCAGAGACACACAGCAACAAATTGGTTGGGAAACTGAGTCTTGAAAAATTCTAATGTTTAGGGGATAGGACAAAGTAGAGCTATGGAAGGAATCAGAAAAGGAGAATATTAAGAAAGCAATGTCACAAATGAGGTGATTCAAAGCTGTTCCAATAGATTTGTGATGGAAAGTGCCATCTGCATCCAGAGAGAAAATTATGGAGACTGAATGTGGATCAAAGCATAGGATTTTTATCTTTTTTTGGATGATGGTGGTGTTTGTTTGCTTGTTTTTCTCATTTTTTCCTTTTCATCTGATTTTTCTTACATAACATGATGAATATGGAAATATGTTTAGAAGAATATTGTACATGTTCAACCTATATTGAATTGCTTGCTGTTTTGGGGAAAGAGAAGAAAAATTTTGAACACAATGTTTCGCAAAAGTGAATGTTGAAAACTATCTTTGCGTGTATTTGGAAAAATAAAAGCTATTATTTTTAAAAAGCAATATCACAGAAAGAAAGGAAGGGAGAGTCTTTGAGTAAATAGGTCTTCATGCTGTTTCATACTGCCAAGAATTCAAGGACTGAGAAAGGACAATTGAGAAGCTTGGAGAAAGAAGTTTCAGTCAAAATAGTAGGTCCAGAAGCCAGGTCTTTTCCTGTTTTGTTGTCATACAGGTGTTTTGGTCATGTCTGATTCTTCATGATCCCATTTGGGATTTTCTTGGCACAGATATTAGAATGGTTTGCTATTTCCTTCTCCAGCTCGTTTTACAGATGAGGAACTGAAGTATATAAATGACTTGTCTAGGGTCACATAACTAGTAAGTATCTGAGGGCAGACTCAAAATGACTTAGTTCTATATCCATTCTGCCTCTAGTTGCTCCTACTGGAGATTGCATCTCCATAAATTTGTTTAAGAAGGATGTTCTTTTCTCATAGCTGGCAGTTTAATAAAGTCTCTTCTTCCCCCATAATTAGTTTGGAGAGTCAACTCTGATAATCCTGTTATTGGAGGATTGCTTTCATCTTTCACCACCAGATGTCTCCATAACACCAGCTAAAACGAGAAGCCTTTGCTCTAAGGCAGTGATTTCCACATTTTCTGGAGTAACATTCTTTTTTTACATGTCTGTGCTTACACTTATACATTTATGTGTGTATACATATATATGTACATATATACATGTATATATATACATCAATAATTTTAGACTATATCTTGTTCAAATGAAGCTAAGGATTATATTTTTAACAAATCTTAAATGTACAGTAAAAAATATAGTAACAGATACTTGCATAAATATTCTATAATTTTCATATTTGTAACAAAATGATAGTCATAATATTCTTAATGTAGTGAGTTGGCTCTTTCTGGAGAAAGTTTCTCAAAAGATAGTGTTTCTGATGTTACTGTTACTCAAAATCCTTTTTCACTACTGAATGATACTTCTTTTGCAACAGGAGAAACAATGATTCACACACACACACCAAAAAAACAAACAAACAAACAAACAAACAAACATATTGTGAAGGATAGTCAAATTTAAATTATTTTGCTTGATAAATCAGAGAATTTTATTCGCTTACTCAAAACCATAAAATTTTAGGTTCTAGTTCTTGTTTTAAAGTGTTATTACAAGTTCTTTTTTTAACGTAGTTTCCCCCCCATTTAAATGTAAAGACAATTTTCATTTTATAAGATTGTAAGTTCCAAATTTTTCTCTCTCCCTCCTTCTCCTCCCCAGGATGACAAGCAATCTGATGTAAATTATACACACATCACAAGTTCTTAGATGACATAAGATCATGTGGTGCACATGTGTACATAACATCATATCTGGCATCAATGGCCATTTATGTCATATCTAGCCTGTGCTTCCCAATGTCAGAAGTGCCTGTGCAGCTTGCACAGCAGGCTTTCTATCTGGTCTTGGTTAGGGAGTGGGTGTCCAGTGGTTAGCATCATGGTAAAGAAGGCAAATATTCTGTGCACATATTTGTGTTCAGAAGATTGAAGAGGGCTCATGACATATTCAAAGGAAGTCACAAGCTGAAGATGTCTATCATCCTTTATACTAAATATGATCCTAAGCTACAAATACCTATTTTGAAGGAAAATCTTACACTCTCAGAGTGCACTGGGTATACATGGGCAAAAACAATCTCCTGCCAGTCAAGGACAAAAACTTGAATAATTTAGTGACTGGTACACATCCACTGGGACCTGTTGTGGCTTTGATTGCTGATACTAAATTTCAAAGCAAACCAAGTGAATTTGCTGCACCAATTTTAGCTGTGGCCCTCCCTCCTTCACAATCCAGGATAGATACAAGTACTTCAGCTAATGTAGGTGATAGTTACAGACATACTGGGCTTCCTGAACATTCAGAGTGTCTGGGTTAGCTATGGCTATGATGGAACCGAGGGTACTAAGAATGCTACAATGATGCCCCCATAGGCCTAAACCATGGTGGCATTTACCATGGAAAAGTATACCATCATCAATGGACACGTAGGCCAGGACTGATGTATTGCAGCAGAACCAGGAAATCAGTGGTTTGTTACTGGTTCTGCTGAGCATCTAGACTGTAAAAATACTTGACCTGGCTAGTGGCAAATTAAAACTGACATTGACTGGACATAACAATATATGGTGTAAGAGGTGATAGTGAGAGTACTGTAGGAGAGGTGATATCCTTTGGAGAAGAGAAATAGATGAACTGTTGGGGGTGTCACATATTATCAGGAACATCTAAGTGTAGTTTGGATTTGCAGGCAACAAGTGATGTGCTTGTGACTTGCAGTAGAGAGTCAACCACACTGATATAGGACATGAGAACAAAAGTCAAGTTCAAGATTGTGCAGCAAATTCACTTGGTATGCTCTGAAACTTAGTATCAGCAGCCAAAGCCAAAACAGGTCCTGGCGGATATGTACCAGTCACTAAATATTCAATGTACATACATTGGCAGGACATACAAATGCAGTGACTATGGTAAGGATCAAGCAGCAGATCCACAGATCAACCATCCACAGGAAGCCATGATAGGACCACATAATTATGGAACTTATGGCAGGAAAATGTCACATTAATGAATTACCAAAAAAAAAAAAAAAATCAGAGCAGTGGCTTTGCATCCAAGGCATTGTACTTTGGCAGCTGGCTTTTCAAATAATATTAGACAGTGGAAATTCCCTGAGGGACACTTCATTCAAAATCTTTCTGGTCATAATGCTATGATTAATACATTAACTATGCATTCAGATGAAGTGTTGGTATCTACAGGGGATAATGGTGCTACACATCTTTGTACAATTTCCAAATAGTCCACACACAGCTGTGCAGCCTAGATCTTTGGACAGTGAATCAGGAATATTTGATTCAGCAATGGAAGAGATTCAACCAGTTATCAAGAAAAAGAGATCTTAGAGAAATGTATACATAATCGTGCCATTGTTTTATTTTGGCTTTCATTAATGAATTCAGTCACATTGTGCATTCATCACACATTACAATTCCCTTAAAAACATAAAAAGATGGAAAAAGCTCACATTTATCATTTACCTATGCAAATGAGTTTCACTTTCATTCATATTTTAAAATATCTTAAGTTTTGAAAATAAAGATAATTCCTTCTATCCACTGATCAAGTTTAATAAGCAATATTTCATCTTTTTTTTCTATTTAATTGACAAGGCAGGTATTTCTTAAAATTGAGAAAAAATACAAAATATTTTATAAGTGTATTATCTACAGTTCTGAATTTCTCACAGTCACTTTATTTCTGTGGATCAGAGTGAATTTATATTTAAAAATGCATACATTTATTTAAACTACTAGGCTTTTCAAGATTGTTCATCAAATACTTTCAGGAGGAAATTTTTGTTGTAAAAAAAAACATTCGTTTCATGTGTGCTATCACTAAGGAAAAAAAGGCCAGCTCTACTTTTTTGTCAAATACCCTTCTAAATATGTTGCGAAAAGCCGATGCGTTTCAAAATAATGTTTAAGAGTTTTATACTTTCCCTCCATACTGTAACTCAATTTTGCAAGGATCCTTTCTTTTAATAAGATAGCTTTTTTCCTCCCCTAATTAGGCATGATTACTGTATAACTTGAAAAAAATACTATCTCGGGGATGAAGGAGTCCTACCAAACTCCTTTTATGACACAGACATGGTACTGATACCTAAACCTGGTAGATCGAAAACTGAGAAAGAAAATTATAGACCAATCTCCTTAATGAATATTGATGCTAAAATCTTAAATAAGATATTAACAAAAAGACTTCAGAAAATCATCTCCAAGATAATACACTATGATCAAGTAGGATTTATTCCAGGAATGCAGGGCTGGTTTAATATTAGGAAAACTATTAATATAATTGACCATATTAATAATCAAATTAATAAGAACCATATGATCATCTCAATAGATGCAGAAAAAGCATTTGACAAAATCCAACATCCATTCCTACTAAAAACTCTTGAGAGTATAGGAATAAATGGATTATTCCTTAGAATAATCAGGAGTATATATTTAAGACCGTCAGTAAGCATAATATGCAATAGAAATAAACTGCAACCTTTCCCAGTAAGATCAGGAGTGAAACAAGGTTGCCCACTATCACCATTACTATTCAATATAGTACTAGAAACGCTAGCCTCGGCAATAAGAGCCGAGAAAGAGATTCAAGGAATTAGAGTAGGAAATGAGGAAATTAAACTATCACTTTTTGCAGATGACATGATGGTATACTTAGAGAACCCCAAAGACTCTGCTAAAAAGCTACTAGAAATAATTCAAAATTTCAGCAAAGTGGCAGGATACAAAATAAATCCACATAAATCCTCGGCATTTTTATATATCACTAACAAAATGCAACAGCAAGAGATACAAAGAGAAATTCCATTCCAAACAAATGTTGAGAGTATAAAATATTTGGGAATCCATCTACCAAAAAATACTATCTCGTGGCTCACTTTTGATTGCTGTGCGAGTAGTGACTGAATTAAATGGTGAGTCTGGGAGCACCAGGGTCCTCCCAGCTTTAAAATTGTGTGACTGAGTCATGGCCACAGGAAGAGTCACTGTGGGTTAGGATGAGCCAAGGATGGCTTCCTGGGGGAGAGGGGGAGCAAGCAGGGAAGACAGAAAACACAAACATTTAGGGAGCTTGAGCGGTCCGATTTAGGCAAAGCAGCCATTCGGCGTAGTGGCAGATAATAAACACTGAACCTCACAAGGCTGGGAGGGGGATACCATCATCCCAATTTTGTGGATGAGAAAACTGAGGCAGGCAGTGGTTAAAGGCCTTGTCCTGGTTCACACAGCTAGCACGAGCCTATGCTGGATTCGAACTCGGGTCCTCCTGCCGCCGCCTGCCAAGTTCTAGCTGGCCGTGGCCAAGGAACTGCAGGTCCTCCGACCCCGCTCCTCTGCCTTCCCGCCCCTCTGGCGCAGCCGCTTTCTCCGAGTCCTTGGGACCGCATCGTCGCCAACACGGCCGACGCGCCGCGCGCGCTCCTCGAGCCGCAGGCCCGCTTCGCTCGCCCATCACCGCCTGCAGCCACCCCCAGGTGCCCGCTTTCGAGGCGCGCGAGGTCTCGGGTACGCATGCGGGGCACGCTGCCGCTTCCCGGGGCTGCCCGACGTGGTGCCTGCCGGAAAAGAGCTCGCTTTGGCGGAGGTCGGGGCGCGTCACGTCTCGTCTTCCTCGAGGCTGGCCTGGGCGACCCGGGGCCCGAGACCGAGCTGGGTGCGAACGAGGGAAGGGGACGGGAGTCCCGAAGGCAGCGGCGCGCGGGCCCCGGGGGGTTCAGGGGGCGCCGAACTCAGGCGAACACCGACGACAGGCGCGCTCGGGGGCGGGTCCTCGGCCCGTAACGCTGAACTGGAGAGAGGAGGGGAGGGAGGAGGAGGCGTTGGGCTTCCGGCGGCGGCGGCGGCAGTGGCGGAGGCGACGCGGCCATGGCGACGTTTGCAGGTAGTTCGGCTCGGCTCCAGCGCGGCGGGAAGGGGTGGAAGTACTGTGGGCAGCCCTGACGGGCCATGTTGTCTCCCCGGCTCCTCAAGAGATGCGGGTCAACTAGAGAGAGGAGAGGTGGGGGTGAGGGGAAAGTCCTCCTGCGGCGCAAGCGCATAACTCCGGAGCGCCGCTCACTTCCAATAGCATCCTCCTAGGCGCAGGCGCAGAATGTTCCTTTCCCTTCCCCTATGCGCCCCCCATCCTCCCCTTCTCGGGGCAGGGGGCTGGGAAATGTCACTCTCTGTCCTGAGGAGGCAGTCTGGAGGGGAGGACTCCAAGGAGTGGGATAGAGCCTTTTTTCTAGCCTTCCTGCGGATTATCCGCGGACTCCAGCGCTGGGTTTTCCTCGCTTCAGTGGAGTCCCAGAGAGGTAGGGAGCACATAGACTCTCGGGGAGAAGGGGAATAATTTGTTCTTGGAGAGGATGAAAATACCTAGCATCTGGGCGCGACTTTCCCTCCCTAAACCTTTGTATCTTCATCTGCGAAATGGGAACAGTAACACGTCTTGAGATGTTCCGTGAACCTCAGATAAAAGAATGTGTTCGAAAGCTTTTTGAGCTTCTAAAACTAAGACGCAAGCTATTATTAGTACGAGATTATGTGTAGGGGGAGGAGGGCAAGCTGCTCTGGCTCCTTTTATTGCATGAGTCAGTGCTCCCTCTCCCTGGGCCTCGCTGCCGGCCAGCCCGAAAGTAGAGACGGCACTTTAGAAAAGAAAGTAGGAATGGAGACTTTATGGAGGGGGGGTTTATTGGCGAGGGGAGGGGGTGTTTGAACGTCGTGTAGGGAAATAGTTAAAACAGGCTCATAAATCTCTCAAACTGGAGGGCCTCCGAGGCCGCCTAGTCCTGATCCAGGAATTTTGCAAATGAAGAAACCAGGAGGGGGAAGGTAGGTGTCTTTTCCAAGGTAAATATCCGAGGTGACTCTTTACCTAGTCCTTAACGCATGTCTTGTGAGGTAGGCAGTGAAGTCCTTTTATCTCCTCCTTAGAAAGGAAGAAATGGAGGCAGAGCCTTAAAGTTACTTTGGGCCTCACAGTTAGTGTCAGGGCCTCAGACTTGGGAGTGCTCTCTGCATACATCACAGTATTTCAGCAGGTCATAGTACTGGAAGTTAAGAGAAGGAAGGGAACTTCCTACCGGCAGGACATGCCCCAGACTCATATAGTAACTCCGCGTGGCAGAGGTGGGCTGCTTCTCTTCTCCCGCACTGTATTCTCCCGCTCTCATATCCCAATTCAGGCTGTCGTCTGCCTGTCCAGCGTAGCAGCAGTTTTTTTTTTATTCATACAATTAGCTAGTTACAATGAAGTGATTTTGTGAGTGAAGTAAGTGGTTTTGATGGAGAGGGGCATGATATAATAAATGGCTTTGTTTTGTAATGGTTGGCTGAAAGCTGTTGGGAAACTATAGTTTGGGGTCACTAGGGAGGTAATGAATGCTATTGAGCTATAATAATGTTAAAGAGGGAAATGCATTGTATTTTCTTGCATTAAGAAAAGAAATAATTTTGCCCCATTGCTGCCTAATGTAGTGCTTATTGTTAGTGTGTTATTAATAAATATTTATTGATCAATTGATTATTGATTTGTTGATCACTTCTTAGAACACAACCATATTCCATGAATGTGTCTGAAAGGACATTGGCATTTTAAGCCAGAGCTGTCAAATATATGACTGCAATATTCCCAAGTGTGGCCCAAACCAGATTAAAATGTATTTGGGAAATATTTCGTCTAAAAAAATTTTTTTAATGACATATAAATCATAGTAATATATGATTTCCTAAGTCAATTTGCAGTCACAGGGATGACCCCACTATTTAGCCTGTTTTTACTTATTTCTGTTTCCTTTCTGAGTAATACTTTAGATACTTCCTTTCTAAGCCGAGTAACACATTGATACCAGCTGGATTGTGAACCTTATTTTATTTTGTTTCATGGCCTGTCTTACTCCTGGATATGAGGGCATTTAGGAAGTTGAGTGGGATATTCAACTCATACCACCTTCAGAGGAAGTTATTTTTAAAGAAGATAGCTGTGAAGTCTGGAATATCATCTGAATTTTTAGGTAGAGAGGTGTAAAGACAGTAAAGGTAGAATCTAGGACATGGTTTAGTCTCAGTCCCTGTTCTGTTGTGAAAATTCCTGTTTTGTCTTACAGAGTTCTGTAAAGTGTATGAGAGAACTTCTGTGTATACTCACTTGATGTTGCCCAACCAGTCAGTCAGCCCTTTCTACAGCAAGCCAAAGATTTATGTCAGAAAAGCTCTTAGACATATGGCCAAGATACAGAAAATATTGTCTTTTATTACAGCTAATGGTCAGTTAGACATTGGTCCATTCTTTGAAAAACTTAGTTGTAGTGCTGGTCAAGGATCAGCTTTGATAGCTTTATTAGTAAGCCACAGAAAGGAAGTTTTACTAGCATTCATAAAATATCCTTTAAAGATAAATCTTAAAAAGAAAAGAAAAAGATAAATCTTAACTTGACTTTCTAAAATCTTACATTCTTCCAAAAAAAATTTTGGAATATTCATATTCCACTTAAGATTTTTCATTTTTGAGGCACCGTGTGACTTCATGGATTAGGAATTCTTTGAAATTCAAAGTGTGATTAAAGAACAAGGGAAGCCCCTAGAGAGAGGATAGTGGCAGCATTTCTCTGGATCATATAGAAAGAAGCCAAAGAAGAAACCAATTAAAACACAGCATTGTTAAACTTTGCATGTATGACTTACTGGTGAGAGCTTCTTTTCCTTCTTTTATAAAATTGCCATTCTTGGTTGGGATTGTGGCTCCCAACAGCAAATGTCTTGTTTGAAAACAACCTAATCTTATTACTATCCCATTTCAGAAAGTTATTGCTGTTACCTGCTCCCTCAAGTAACTCTTCACCCAACCTTTCCACCTGCCATCAGCTAAGACAAGAAAAAAGATGACAGTCCATATTAATGAGGAGATACATCCCCTTACATACATAAGGCCTTGCATGTTTTAGATGCCTAATAAATATTCAGTAGGAGAGAGAGTTGAATTACTTATTGAAGTTGAAGAGATTGTTGAAGTACTTATAGGATGCTATGTTTAATAATATTTTTAAAATACTCAAATGTGACTAATTTGTGAAATTAGGCTAAGAGGTCTCAAAATACCCCAGGAATCTATGCTTGGTCCTGGGCTCTTTCAAATTTTTATTAATGGCTTGAATAAAAGCATAGATGATAGCTTATCATATTTGTAGTAGCACCAAGCTGGAACTTGACACTCCCACAGTGGATGACAGAATCCAAAAGGATCTCAATAAACAAAGCATTGGGCTGAATCTAATGAAATGAAATTCATTAGAGATAAATATTAAGTATTATTAAGTATAAATATAAGTATTGCCCTTAGGTATGAAAAAACAGCTTCAGAAGTACAAGATGAGGGAAGCATGCTCTGAATCTGGGAATTTTAATAAACTACAAGCTCCATGGATTAGTATTTAAATGTGGCAACAAAAACACAAAGCCTAATGTAATCTTGGGCTGCATTGAGAGATGTAACTTCTGGGAACAGGTAGGTGATAATCTCACCTCAATTTATTCTGCCTTTTATCAGGTCTCATCTGAAACACAGTGTTCAGTTCTGAGCATACTGATACATATTGAAAACTTAGAAAATAACCAGAGCAGAGCCCTTAGGATAGTGAAGAAATTTCATTAAGTAGCCATACAAATTTTGGTATGCTCACAGTTCTTTGAGAACAATTCAGGAACCAAAGAAGTTTTTGAACATTGAAATCTTACTTTGCAAAAGTTGATGGGTTTCAGAAAGAGCTGTTTTTCTTGGATTAGTAGTCTTTCAAACATGATTATAGTCTGGTTCATTTAGTCTTAAGAGAAAGACTTTTCCCATGTTTTAAGAGCTCCATGTTTGCCTGCTTCTTGTTTAGCCTCTGTTTTAAGGAAATTAACCTGTCATAGAATACTAGAACTGAAGGATTGGACATCTTATTTTTTAGTTTATTCAGTTTACACTTGAGGAAAGTGAGAGGACCAGAAGGGTTAAATTATCTATTCAAGGTCACAAAGCTGGTAGCAGAGCCAAACCTCATATACCATTCTTTTGTCTTTTTCTCTTAGAAACAAGTTGTTTCAGCAGAATGGGGGTGAGGTGGGGGGAGGGTCCACCTGTCAGTTACAAAGTAGTTAACAAGCAACAATGATAAATTATACACTACTATTAGAGCCGTTTGGCATAAGAGATTTACTAGCATTATCTGGATGGTGGTAGTCTCTATTAGATCCTTAAGGTGATGGGGTAGGTAGCTTTGTACTCAAAGTATGACTAAGGGATATGAATTTGTAAAAGAAAATGGCACATCCTTTGAACCCCACCTGTGTCTTTGGCTGGTGAACAAATGCCTTGTGAGGTATGTAAGCCTAGGGACAGATCATAAGTCTAGGAGTGTTGTGCTTTATTGGTTACCTGACTAAATGAAAAGGTGGAGTTCAGGAATAGGAAATACTGAAGGAAACTTAATAAGTACTTGCTCTTGGTGAGATCTTCTTGGATCTAGAAAAACCTGGTTTCAAAGAACAGCCAGCACTTTGATCCTCTTGACGTTATAAAGACAGGTAATTCATCTGGGGAAGTGGGTACTTAAAATAAACCATGGCCAGTGCAGTAGCTCATTTGGTTCACCAAAAGGAGGGGTCAGTAGGAGCTTAGAATTGAAAGGGACAAAAGAGATTTTCTAACCTAACTCCCATATTTTATAGACTGGTCTTGGTGTGTTCAAAAGTTTCATAGTCTTAGTAAGGGCCTAAACTGGATTTTTTCCCCCCCCTGAGGCTGGTGTTAAGTGACTTGCCCAGGGTGACACAGCTAGGAAGTGTTAAGTGTCTGAGACCAGATTTGAACTCGGGTCCTCCTGAATTCAGGGCTGGTGCTCTATCCACTGTGTCACCTAGCTGCCCCTAAACTCAATTTTAACCTTGGTTTCTTGTTTTCAAGTCCAACATTCTGTCCTCTCTATACTATGAGGGCATTTCTGGTTCAAGTGAAGAAATAAGATTAAATAGCTCTGAGAATTTTACCAATTCTGGGATTTTGTTACTTGAAGGTAGGGAGGGGAACTTCTTAGCTTGTAGAATGAAAAAAATTCTAGTAAGATGGTGGGAAGTGATGCTTATACTTGAATATAATGAATAGGAAAGAAGGAAGAATAAGCAAAGGCAAGGGAGACAGAAATGAGAATAATTTATGCTAGAGTCTTTGAGCAGACCTGCTTTACTGGTATGGAGTTTGTGTACTTGCCTTCTTTACTCTAAAATCTTAAGTAAACGGATTTTGTTGATATTGAAATAATTATTTAGCTGATAACAGTAAGAGTAGGACAGTTGGAGGCTGGAGCAAAGGTAGGAATGTGCCCAGCTCTGAAGCCAAGGCCATCCTGTATTTTATTGGCTATTGCTATGGGTGGTGGTAAGGAACCTATTTTCAAGTGCTCATTTCATTAACCCTTTGGTTTTGGTCCCCATTTAAATTGTATTTCTGGATTCCTCTGGCATATAACTTGGAATGTTGTACTTCTGCCACATCATATAGCATTCTTAACTCCACCCAATCGTCTGGTTTTGGGGTTTTCACAAAGCATTAGTTTACTTCTCTTCACTCTGCCAATTCCATGCTGACCTTGGCATGAACGTGCCTCTTGGCAAAGAAGTGTTTTTTTCACTCTTGCATTACACGGATTCTCATGGTGACTGTCACCGGCTCATGGAAGAGCACAGCATGAGATTCTATAGTTTTGACATCCAGCGGTAGGGCTCAGATATCATTTGGGTAGCCTCAGTGCTTCTTTCTTTGAAATTGTTGCCCAGGGGTAGACCCTGGCTTATGCCAACATCTAGAGAAACTTATTATTTGCAATTATAAAGCCATCTAGTTTTTCTAACTGGTGTCCATACTCCTAGAACATAACCCTTTATTGTCACTCATCTCCTGTCTATAAAATTCTGTCCCCTTTTTGAAAGTAGGTTCAGATGGTTAGTTTGTCTTTGAATCGGAGCCACGGGTGATTTTCTAGAGCTACTGATAAGTACAGGATGGCAAAACACTGGTCAGGCCCAAAAGACAGGTACACTACATTTCATACAATAATAATGCTGGAGATTTTATAAATTACACCATATTATAAAAGCATTAAGAGAACTCTTTACTTAAGGGAAACAAATATGTTAGATTTTTCCATACTTGCCATTACTCAAATGAAAAGGCAAGATTGGGCCCAGGATCATTGTCTGTTTGTAGTAGGCCTAAATTCCACTTTTCACTTTCCTCCCAATAACCTGTGTTATTCTTAGTGCTCTCATTTGTAAAATGAGGAGAAAGCATGACAACTTTGGCAGTTGCCCAACTCAGACCCTCGAGTCCTGACTCTCAGAGTCCTTTTATTGAGACTGTCTGAGGTACATCAAGATGATTTCTCAGGAGTCAATGTTCTTCAGACTCCCACAAAGGCACACCTGGATGGAGAACTTCTCTTGGGGAGGAGAGGTTGCCTCCAGGTCCAGCCAGCAGCAAAATCAATCAAGAATAATGTTCTTTAGATCCCCTGTGCAAGTAGCAGCTACTCATAGCATAGGATCAGAAGTTTAGATATGAAATGTTGTTCAACGACTTCCTCCTCTTACAGGCAATACACCTGAGACTCAAGCCACATAGGCTTATAGGCAAAGTAGCAGAGTCAATGCTTGAACTTAGGGCTCCCAATTCCAAATCCACTGTACCATAGATGGCCACCTCCTTACCTCCTATTCTGGGGGAAATCAGGGGCCTAAGAGGCAGACAGTATCATGCACAAAGTCACAGGGATATTTTCTGTTATAGTTCAGTAGATAATTAACATTCTATCTCACTTTAAGATTACAAAACACTTCCTTCATAACAACACTGGAAAATGAAACTCAAAGCAGGGAAACAAGTTAACTAGACCTGGGCTTCAGATACATCATGTCAAGTTTAGCACTCTCAATCTGCTATACAAATGTCAAACCTATGGCTACATATTGACTTAGAATGCCACATATCATTTATATTTTATTGTACTTTTATTTTAATAAACATTTCCTAATTACATTTAATCTGATTTGAGCCATGTTCAGGAGTGTTGCAGGCCCACAACCTCTGCACTTCACCATGCTGGAGTAAGCTAGGTATCATGGTGCACAGAGTACTGGGCTTGAAGGCAGGAAGATGCAACAAATTTATATTGGGAAAGACACCCTGGATGGGAGCTTGTCTTCTAAACAAATACCTGATTTAGTTCTTTTTGGGGAGGGGGGACAAGAAAAGGAGTGGTGCAATCAGGGTTAAGTGATTTGCCCAGAGTCACAGCTAGTAAGTGTCAAGTGTCTGAAATCAGATTTGAACACAGGTCCTCCTGATTTTAAGAGCAATGTTCTATCCACTGATTTTGTTCTCTTTTAAAGTTTCCTTAGTGTCGTGTGAGATGTTTAGGAGTCACTGTTCCAAGGGCAGAGACTGTATCCTTTTTTTCCTTTCATGTGGTAAAGCTCAATTGGAGCTGGGTCATCAATAATGAATTCTGAGTCAGTCGCCAGGTGATTCCCTATTGACTCATATGAATGAAGGCACCATTTAAAGTGAAGCAGGTTGCCTTGGCTTGTTAAAGTTCAGTTATAATGTCTTTTGGGTGACCACACCTAGCACTTTGTGCCAATGTGAATTGGTGGCAAAGGTTGTTCAGGTGGTGGGGCAAGTTACAGGTCATTCTGGCTTTCTCCAGATACTGATTGAAATGTAGTTTCTGCCTCTAAAAACAAAATCAGTAAGGTAATGTTATTGTCAGTGACTAGGTACTCCTAGTCTTCCCTCAGTTTTTTCCTCTTTAGTTTTTAATCCGCGTGCCTTGGCCCTTTCTCCTAAAAAGCTGACTTTTAAGAGGCTTCCAGATTATAAAGTTCATGACAAGTGATGTGTCTCATTTAATCTTCTTTCTTTTTTCATTTAATTTTTATATACCTCTTCAAGCAGAATATGAGGATATTTATATCATACAGTCCAAAAGTAAATTTTTAAAAAGGATCATTTATGTTATTTTGAACAAACATTGTATCAAGAAGGAATATATAAAATACACTTAAAAATTACATCAATTATATATCCTATCCTTAGGAACTTGGGTTACAGGAGCATAGGAAGATTGGGTGACAATCTTTTTGCTTTCTTACTTGATCAGTAGAAATCTAAAGAACTAAACCAGTTATTTAGAACATCACAGGCAATGTGGGGGTAGCATAAAGATGTCATACACACATAGCTCAAAGCACATCAAAATGTAATTTAACAAAATAAAATACAGCAATATATAGATAATCTACAATTAATCTGTCCCTGACAAATAGGACAGAAGTGAGGTGCCAGTGCAAAGGACTAGGGATTACTTTTATGTTTATGTATAGGATTATACACTACTGAACCCAGTGCCTGGGCCTGACAGACCCTGTTTTGTTGTTCTTGAAGTTATAAAGATAGGTAACATCCGGGGAAGTTGGTGCTTAAGATAGGTCATCTTTGGCAAATAGGAGGGGTTTTTTGTTACCTCCTTGATTACCTTGTAACTGATGAGACTGAACTGACTAAAGCAAAATCTGTTTTGACTTTCCTACTCAGCATTGTCTCTTATCTATTATATCTAATTTTTCAATGATAACTTTCAAAGGAGTTAGCCAGTATTGACATGTAAAATATAATTGAAGAGCTTCTGAATATAGCATAAACTCAAACAGTGATTCCATTTGCCACCTTGAAATCATGTCAACTTAGGAAAAAATATTTACAAGAAAATCTTCCCTGTAATTTGTAATGGAACTCAGTGGAGTTGGTCCCTGAGTAAAGTTAAAATGATTGTATTGATTGAGGTCTCCAGTTCACAGAACTATAAGCAAATACTTTAGTTGTTCAGAATATTGAACTAATTGCTCTCCCCCCATAAGTTTTTTGTTTTTGTGTTTTTCTTTTTAAGTTATATCTTCAGAATACGGGACAACTTGGTACTCCTTGACACATTGGAGAAGCCGTTGAAAATTGAGTGGAAACGAAATCAAAGAAGCAGATAAAGTTCACTTGCTGTTGTGGGCCTTGTGCCTCTCCTCCCCTGCCCAACAGAGACCATGTACTGCCTTCAGTGGTTACTGCCTGTTCTGCTCATCCCAAAGCCCCTCAACCCAGCTCTCTGGTTCAGTCACTCGATGTTCATGGGCTTCTACCTTCTGAGTTTCCTCCTGGAGCGGAAACCATGCACAATCTGTGCCTTGGTCTTCCTGGCAGCCTTGTTCCTTATCTGTTACAGCTGTTGGGGGAACTGTTTCTTATATCACTGCACTGGCTCCCATCTCCCTGACTCAGCTCACGATCCCAGGATAGTGGGGACTTAGGATCCTCACGTGCTGCTAATTGATTGACTTTAAAGATGAGAACCCAAGGGTAAAGGATGTTCACAATATGATTGATCACAGGTTTCCTGCACATCTGTGTAGACTAGATTAGTACATTCCTGATTGGGCATCCTTCACCTGTGATGTGTCACTTCCAGTTTTTTATGATGTGAACAACAGCACCACCAGGTACTTTTGGTTTGAAGCCCAGCAGTGGTCAGTGGTTGTTGCTGTTTTTCTTCCCTGCCTTCATTCCTACACCTCACTGACTGGATGATCACCTTTTCATCTCAGATCCTGCCAGGGGACCAGATCCAACATGACCAGTCTAACTGTTGATCCAGAGATCTCTGCCCTGTGGCAGTAGCGTTCATATCTTGTTTTTACCTAGGTGAACTTTGTCCAGAATGCAATTAGTTTCCTTCTCTCCAACCTCTCAGCCTTATATTGCTCATAGGGCCAGTTGAATCAACACAGGTCTCATAACTGTAGAAACTCCAGCTTTTCACAGAAGCCTCTGGCACCTGGGAGCTCCAGCTTCCTGCTCAGTAGGCTAGAATGAAATGTATTTTGGCATTTCAATACTGTTCACATTTAATTCTCCTGTTTCTTTTTTTCTGAAAGAAACGAGATCATTCTTGAAATAGTTCCTGGGTATCAGAACACTTCTCCTTCACAGTGCCACATCCCTCCCCAATTTCTAGAATTTACAGGGTTCTCATTTCTTAGGGGAAGTACTATGAGCTATTGGGTTTGTTTTTTTTTTTTATTTTAATCTTTGTCCCAATTCCTTTAAATCTGCTGATTCCCAGATCTGCAGATTGTGGGAGAGCAGATCTGTGCTTTCAAAATGGTGATGAGCAATCAATGGTTTTGGTTAGGGGATTCTCTTGGTTTTTATTAGTTGGGAAGGATGTATGTTGTGTATCTGAATTGGGAATTTATCACTAGCACACTTGATATCTCTACAATGGCGAGATTGTTGAAGGATGCAAGCCCTGGAACACAGCCTGAATGAAACAACTCAGGAGAAGTGATAAGAAGTAGCCACTTTCGTGCCATACTGGGACCCCCTGGGCTTTGTTGCTTCAAAGATTCCATAGTACAAACAAATATCCAGGAAGGAAACTTTGTTTTTCTTAGTATGCTTCCAGTCTGATCCACTCATTCATCTTCCTTTGGATTGACTGAGGAGTGGGAGGTGACCTGGGCAGAGGACTGAACTTGGTGCTTGTCACCTGGGGAATTGGACCTAACAGCAACATTTTTGAAATTTAAGGGCTGCTGGTTAAAAACATTGTTTTATTTTTGGTTGGCTCAATTGCACAGCTGTTTTAAGATGTTTAATAAAAGCTTTGTAAACTTTGGTTTTTGGACTCTTGAGTGATTTGTGGACTTCTTACAACCATTGGTTTTTATGTGTTTAAATGGGGTGGCATAGAGGAAGCTTGTGTGGTACCAGAATGCAATCCCAGTTCAGGAAATTGTGTGGCGAGGAGGGGAAGGCACAAGGGCTCCCTACTTACCAGTGTAGACGTCAGGGCTCTTAGTGACCAAGGCCTAGAGAGACATGAGTTTTCTATGGCCACATTACCATTCAGTGACTTGGTGCTTAGAGGAGAACCCAGGGTTCTACTCCCATTTGTTTCACTTTGCCCTCAGTTTTGTCACAGCTGACCTCCTTTACCTTTCCAAGCTGGACCTCCCCTGGGCACTTGGTCTTTGGGACAAAGTGTACACCACTTCTCAGTTTTCTAGAGATGGGGAGTGTACAAACAACTAACTTGTTTTGTTTGTCGAATTCCAACAACCTCCACCAGGGGGTGCCACAGGATAGGTGAGGGGCACATGAAGGTAGTCCCCAAAATGGTGCTAAGAGCTCCGTGCACATTACAATAGAGTCATAGCTCTGGAGGGGACCCTCAGAAATCTCCATCCTGCTTGTAACAGCAAAGGACTAGTAGCATGGTAATTCTCAGTGGGCTCGAGATCGGTGATAGCCTCAGCGTGTCCCCTTCCCCTGATACAGAGGCCTTCGGGTCTACAACCTTGGAGGTGCTTTTGAACTTAATCATCCCAGTCTTCAGATAACAATCAGACCCTGATTTAAAGACCTTTAAGCAAACTTGGGGGGGGGGAGGATCTGCAAAAACTTTAGCCTCTGATAAACTTGGGTCATCACCATGAGGCATTAGAAGGGATGACAATGGAGGGTAACACATGTACACATATGCACAACATGCCTACAGAGGTGCACACATCCTCTTCCTTCCCTCCCTCCCATAAATGCACTAGTGAGGTCTGTTTGTGTTTAATCAGACAAAATGCAAAGTATTTACAAACTACCTTTTTGCCCTTCTCAAGACATCCCTCCCTCCCTGCCTCCCACCAAAGCTGAAAGCTATACACAGCCAAGCCAGTGAGAGCCAAACTCAAGTCCCCTGCATAGTCATCAGGAATTTACAAAACACTTTAAAAAAATGACAGCTTCAGAACCTCTTGTAGCAAGGGACTGAGTTCTTCAGAAGGACAGGAATGCTAAAGAGCATCCAGACAATGACAGCAATCATTATGGTACAGTTTCATTAGGTAACAAATTGCCTCTTTATTGGCTGGGGATGGGAATGGGGAGATTGAAGAATGGAAGTGGTGAAACCCTCAGAACTAGCTGGAGAATCTAAGGGAGGCCACCAGCAATACCCTTTCTTGTGGGCAAGGCCTGGTTGGCACAAGGTATCCCAGCC
This sequence comes from Sminthopsis crassicaudata, assembly GCF_048593235.1. Taxonomy (NCBI): domain Eukaryota; kingdom Metazoa; phylum Chordata; class Mammalia; order Dasyuromorphia; family Dasyuridae; genus Sminthopsis; species Sminthopsis crassicaudata. The sequence continues at coordinate 448,775,905 of NC_133618.1, read as the reverse complement.
ACCACCTCCTGGGGTTCCCTGGGCCTGAGCCTCCATTCTCAGCTGATTGGCACAGAGATTGGAGAGATTAGCCCCAGGTGTGCAGCCCCAAGCACTGGGCTGACCCAGCCCTGGGCAAGTGAATCCCAGGGAACCTGTGGTCATTATTGCTATACTACTGAGAGGCGGGAGGGATGACTGGGCCTACCACGGGGAGAGGGGGGGGGGGGGGAGTGGAATAGGAAGAAGGTAATGTACAATGTTCCCCAAAGGGTTTTTTTACATGTTAAATATGGACACACAGCTACACACATGCACCCACATACACGCACACATGCCAACCTTGGCTTCCCAGCTTTTTGAGGATCTCTTTTGCAAAGTTAAGCTTCTGAGGAAATGTAGCTCCCTGTTGCCATTCGCATTAACAAGCTCATCAGGGTCTCTGCTTGGAAAGACAAGCTGGATGGAAGATGGGGAGGGTAGGGGATGAAAGAAAGATAGGAATGAGGAAGACCTAACCCAAAATGGCAGTGAGCCTTCAGGGCCTATAAGAAATAACAAGCCCCCTGGCAGGCTGTGTCCTGACCCAGGGAAGACTGGTGCTATGTTCCCTTATCTTTTACAGTTGTTTCTGTCACCAAATTTTAGATTCTTTCAGCCAGACCTACCACTTTGCTCCTATCTCATGAGCTGGAGGAGCGTTTTCAAGTTTTGTTGGCACATCTAAATTATTTTAAAGGTAGCAAGTTTCCTGTCATTGGACATTTCCAGGCAGAGGCTGGATTATCATTCCCATCAGGGACACTGACAGGAGGTTGGACTGTAGGATTTCTAAGGTCACTTCTAACTTGGAGACTATGAAAAAAAACTTGTGCCTGCCCTCCAGCCCCCCCACCAAAAAAAAGACAACCAACCTTTTCCCTCCCCAGATTTTTCTATGGCCATAATGGGTTTCCCTTCTTGGTTACCACATAATCTGGTCATTTGGTGCTGAGAATAATCTGGTGTACATCACCTTGGCAGGGTGTATGTGTGGGGGTGAAGGTGTAGCATTGCTTCAGTTTCCATCTCCCAGAGGACAAAGACCAAAAGTTCTCAACTTTGGAAACAAGACTTTAACCTGTCGGATTCTCAGTCTATTCTGATGTTTCAGGTTTCTCAGATCCCACCTCTGCCATTCATTAATTCTGTGTGATCTGGGAAAAGCTCTTTTCCCTCTTCTGGGTCTTAAGTTCATCTTCTGTAAAATGGTGTCATTAAACTAGATGATCTAGGATTGACATTCTTTGTCTTAAGCCACCTGGTCAGAATTGGGGGAAAAAAATAAAGACAACAGGTACTGCGTCCTGCCCCTGTGATTAAAAACCAGACTTCTGGCTCTTCTCTCATTCTGCCTCCTTCCTCCCCAATTTAGAAGCCCCACAATGGAGGATGAACATTCTTGAGGTGGGGGAAAGAGTGGAAAACATGGAAGGGATCAAGTGAGGATTCCATGTCAGCCTTTTTGATGAAACCCAGTGTTCAGTGGGCATCCCATTTGTAGCCTGGAGATACTGTACTGGTTTGGAAGAAGGAAAGGAAGATTAGAAACTGTCATTTTAAAGCCTGTTGCCCCAAAGGATCAGGATCTGTTCCTGATCCACGATGAGGTGAAGTGACACTGATTGATTAAATCCTCTAAAATCCCCTTATAACTTTGTAAAGTTTCTCATGGAAGGAAAAAAAAAAAGGCTAACTAATGCAAAGATATTTCCTGGGCTAAGCTTTCCTGAAGGGATTTCAAAAATAATGGCTAGGGGCAGCAAGATTTCTTACCCCCATGAACAGATAGGGAAGAGTATTATGACTGAAGAGTGAGAGAAGAATCAGCCCTGCAGGACCCCTGGATTAGAGGTGGCTCTTCAGCTTGACAAAAGGGACCTTTGGACAATTCATGAAGCTGGAAGTGAATAAATCAGGACCAGGAGGTGGAGGAAAGGATTTGATAGGTACTAGGCCTAAGGACTGAGCAGAAGTTTGCTGACCACAACCAAACAGTAAATGGGAGGGATCTCAGAGAAAGAATCTACCAGAAATGTTCAACTAGTTTCCAGGGGAAGAGGAGAGTCCTCAACATGAAGTCCCAGAAAATGGCAACAAGAGATCTTCATGGTGATTTTTTAATGGGCAAAGTCCTGTGTTGTTAACTATTGAAGAAAGGAGACTAGACTGGACAGGGACTGGAAGACTGATATCTGCAACCTGATTTGCACTGAGCTAGACATAGGCCGTTGTCTCATCTGAACAGGATCCAGACCCTTTGGGCTGAGCTAGATGTGGCTCAGAAGGGCTGAGGCTAGTCTTAGCTTTCAACTGTAAGCAGAAATGGCACTGATCATCCCTTATCCACCCAAGAAAAACTCTAAGCTCTTTTTCCGTAAGAACTTGTTGCTGGATTGGCTGTTAACACTAAACAACAAGACAGCCCAGGAAGGGAAAAATGTTTTTTAGGGAAGAAGGGAAGTGACAAGGGACAACTAGGGAAGGGAAAGGGGTTTTCAGTGCCCACATTAACCTTCAGTGCTGAGCCATCAGCCTGAGATCTGCTGCTCCAGGAATATGGTTTCTCCATCCTCCCAATGAGCAGAAGGAGACTAGGGGCTTCAATGCCTATGATGGAATAGGCCTAAGGCTCAGACGTTCAGCCCTTCAGCTCCATCACTGGCAGCTCTAGGACCACCACCTCACTGCTGCTCACCTCAAGGACAAAAATCATCACTGTTGGCAGGGAGGGTGTGACCAAGTCCCTCTGGCCAGGCAAGGGGGGAAGAAGTGACCCATTGCCCAAGCTCTGGGAAGAGCCCACCATAGCTACAGCACCATGGTCTCAGCTGGATAGGCCTCTGGCCCAGCAAGCCCTCAGGACAATCCTGAGGGACAAGAGGGAGTCTTTGGCACCAGGGCCCCAGCCCAACTCTATAGGTTCTCCCCAGGCTGATACTGGGGCTCTGTGGATGTGAAGTAGTCCTCCAGAAATGCTTGCAGGTATTCAAATGTGGGTCGTTCTTCAGGGTCCTTTCGCCAGCACTGGCACATGAGGTCATGCAGAGATTCAGGGCACTCTGGTGGGCAGGGCATCCGGTATCCTCGCTCAACCTGGTCTAGTACCTCCCGGTTCACCATTCCTGTGGGTGAAGGTGAGAGGAGGAAGACTGAAGGAGGTAGGAGAGCATGAGAGAGAGGTTCCCTCCTTTCTTCTAGACACTGAGTCCATTAGAATCACAGAGATGAAGTCACAGAAGCCTCTAGAGCAAATCTACTTGAAAGGAACTGACTCTACAGCATTGCCAATGTGTCTTAGTCCTGCCTTCTGGGGCCAAGGAAAACGAGTTTAATTCTCTTTCCAAAGATCAGCCTTTCAAATAATTGAAAATAAAGATAATCACAAAGTCTTTCCTTCTCAAGCTAACATCCCTGGGGTCTTCATTTGATTTTCTTACAATATGATCTCATTTCCTGATCATCCTTATCATATTTCACTGAACATTCTTCAAACCTGATGATGTCTTTCCTAAAATCCAAACCTGAATACAAAATCCCCAACCTGTTTTGACCCAACACAGCATAGAGAGAGCATCACCTCCCTCACCTGTGACATCAGACATGTGTGAGAATCTCATTGCTCCACACAGTCCTCTTGACCGCCTCCCCTCCTTCCTCATGTACTTCCCAGGATACAGCCCCTGTTTTGAGCGCATCCCCAGAACTAAGCCGTCCTTCCTCAGGGCCTGAGGAGTGGGAGCTCACAATTGATGAGAGGGCTTCAGGGACATTAGCCCAACTATTCTGAATATAGGCCACCCTTTCTTCTTCAAATAGGGCATGTAGAAAATTTGGGAATGGTCAATAATCTTATTCCTATTGGTCTTTGTCTTCCTGCCACTAACCTACTGATACACTGGATGTTAAATCAGCAGTCATTTCTTATTTCCTCCTTATTGATTTTTCCTCCTTTGGAGCATATTACAGGTCCGAGAATCTGCCAGTGGTGCCTGGTGGAAACTACTTAAAACTAAGTATGCACAGCTCCCAATCCTTTTTCAACCATCTTCTTCTGCAACCTTCACAATAATACATTATTTTCAATGTTGACCACTGAGGGATACATTGTTCTGTTCATAGCCATCCATAAAGACTTTCTACAAGGCTGTCAACAGAAGAATACATGCATCATTGAAATCATGCATTCCCTAAAGTATCTATTTATTTTTTTCTTCTCAAAATGATCCTTTTTTTAAGTGGAAAAGAGAGGTTTTTGTGGTCCATACCTAGGTGGAGCCCACATTCAAGACAGTTTGGTACATAAAGGTCATTGGGCAGTCTTTTCCACCCTGTTCTTGCTGTATCCCACATTTTGTTTCATTTATTCCTTTAGGTTCTCTTAGGTTAAAGAATTGCCCCTTGTAAAAATGCAACTTCCCTCATGCGAGATCACGTTCCAGCTTGTTCTTACTCATGACTTTTCTAAATTAACAAGAGTGCCAGGAGCAGCTTTTGAGTGGGAGAAGAATAAAGGGAAAACCAGAGAAACCAGGTCAACAAAGAGCACAGATACTCAAAATACATTGTACCCATTGCGTTTGTGACTGTGTGCTGGTCCTGGGGTGCCAACTGGCACCCTAGTTGTAGTCTTGTAGTGTTCCTGACGGCAATGTCCCCTCACCCACCCAGAACCCTGCACTTTATATGTACCTGGGTATGGCACTCGACCCTTGGTTGTCAGCTCCGTCAGCAGGATTCCAAAGGACCACACATCAGACTTGATGGTGAACCGGCCATATAGGGCAGCTTCTGGGGCTGTCCATTTGATGGGAAATTTGGCACCTAAAGGAGAGATGTGTACAAGGAAGGAAAGAAAAGTTTCTCTGTCCTTGGGGGACTTAGGCTGGGGATTTCCTGACTACACTGATATTATAGAAGCATACACTCAGAGTTGAAAAGGGGCATCATAGCACCTAGCCCAAGCTCCCTCCCAGTATAGCCCCAGCACAGCTTTCTTTGCCTGTTCACTCCCACTCATGCAAAGTATCTAAACAGTTGCTCAATCTGGTCATTTTTCTTTCTAAAATATCTCATGCAAATGTCCCCTTCTCTACATCCACTTAGCAACCATTATAGTTCAACCTTTCATCATGTATCACCTGAATTACTGGCAATAACCTCTTAACTGGCCTTTTTGTCTCCAGTCTCTCCCTTCTCCAAATTGTCCTCCACCAAGCTACTATAGAGATTCTCCTAAAACACAGACTTAACCATGTCACCCTCTCTCCCATTCAATAATACTCCACTGGCTTCCTATCACCTCCAGAATTGAGTAAAAAGTTCTTTGGCATTCAAAGTTTTGTACAATATGGCTTCTTCCTACCCCTCTAATCTTTTCACAGATTAATCCCCTTCTGCACTCAAGGAATCAATTATCCTGGCCCACTAGATGCCTTCTCCTGTCGCTATGCCATTGTTGTGGATGTTCCCCTTTTTCTCTTGGAATACCTGGTTTTCTTCAAAACTCAGCTCAAACACTTCCTTTTGCAGGAAGTCTTTACTGCTCCAGGCTCCAGCCCAGCTGTTAGCACCTTCCTTTCTGAGATTACCCCATACCTAGCCTTATTATGTATATTATCTATACTAATATATGTCCATAATGTCTCTCTCTCCATTAGATGATGATGGCTCCTTGAGGACTGGGGCTGTTGCACCCTTGTGTCTTTTTCCCTGTATAGCAATATAGCAGATACGGTTCCCAAGTGTAGTACTTCCTCTCAGATTATAACTAGCCTCAAGTGGTGTGCAGATATCACCTTGGAATAGAGTTTGTGCTTTTCAAAGTATTTGCAGATCCATCAGCTCCTTCAGGTTTCATAAGACCTATTACCTGACTGGCCTGACATCCTGTGGTAGTTAAGGAATTTATTAGGGATGCGGGAAAGTAAGGTTGGGAGGGGCCTTCAAGTTGATTTAGCCCAACTCTACCATTTGCTGAAGAAGGAAACAGATCAAAAGACATGAACTAAATTATCCGCAGCCACACAACTAATAAGTAGCTGTGCTTCAAACCAAGATCTCTGACTTCATATCCATTGGGTTATATTACTCTCTAACTTGTTTCCTAGTTGGTGCATTTGCTGCAGCTGCCCTAACCTTCCATTCCCCCTCTCAATCCATAACTCTGCTTCTCCTTCAAAATCAGACCAGATGCCCTCTCCTCCAGGATACCACCCCTGACTATGACCTATCTGGAGGCCAGGATCCTCTTGGTAAACTGGAGAGGTGTTATTATGCCTATTTTATAAAGGAGGGGACCAAATGGGCAAGGTCATGTGCTGAGTGGGCAGCAGGGCTGAAGCCGCCCCTGGCACCCTCCTTCCCGGGGGCCTTCGTACCTTGTCTAGCAGTGTACTCATTGTCCTCAATGAGCCGAGCCAGCCCAAAGTCTGCCACCTTGCACACCAGATTCTCTCCCACGAGGATGTTGGCAGCCCGGAGGTCTCGGTGGACGTAGTTCATCCTTTCCACATAGGCCATCCCCGATGCAATCTGTGGGTAAAGATCATGTTTCTGAGAGAGCCCTGACAAGGGGCTGCTGGCCTCTCTCAGTTTCTGACTCAAGCCATTAACATCATTCACATAGCCAGATGGAGATAGGTTTTTAAGTTTAAAACAAACAAATGGATCCCGTTGGCTGACTCAAAAAAGGGACAGAGTTAATTGTAGCCAGCGGTAAGCCATCCCAGGAGGGGTTGGGTCTAGTACATATTCCATTCTGTATTTACATGATTTTGAGATGGGAAGAGTCCCCAAATCCCTAGTCCAACCCTAGTATTTCATAAAAAAAGAAGGTAAGGCTCAGGAAGATAAAATGACTGCCCAAAGTCCTCTGAAATTCTCAAGTCTAACTAACTAATGCATTATTGATGGAGTTGTGAACTGATCCAACCATTCTGAAGAACTATGCCCAAAAGGCTGTCAAACTGTGCATACACTTTGATCTAGCAGTGTCCTTACTGGGCTCATATTCCAAAGAAATCTTAAAAGAGGGAAAGGGACCCACATGTGCAAAAATGTTTGTGGCAGCCCTTTTTGTAGTGGCAAAAAAAAAATGGAAACTGAATGGATGCCCATCAATTGGGGAATGGCTGAATAAGTTATGGTCTATAAATGTTATGGAATATTATTGTTCTGTAAGAAACAACCAGGATGAGTTCAGAAAGGCTTGGAGAGACTTACATGACCTGATGCTGAGTGAAGTGAGCAAAACCAAGAGAACATTGTACATAGTAACTGCAAGATTTTGTGATGATCAACTGTGATGAACTTGGCTTTTCAACAATGAGGTAATTCAAGGTAACTTATGATGGAGAGAGCCATCCACATCCAGAGAGAGAACCATGGAAACTGAATGTGGATCGAAATATAGGATTTTCATCTTTTTGTTGTTGTATTTGTTTGTTTTTTCCCCTTTTGATCTGATTTTTCTTGTGCAGCATGATGAACACAGAAATATGTTTAGAAGAATTGTACATGTTTAACCTATATCAGACTGCTTGCTGATTTGGGGGAGGAAGGGAGAAAAATTTGGATCACAAGGTTTTTCAAAGGTGAATGCTGATTATCTTTACATGTATTTAGAGAAATAAAATATATTAAAAAGAATAAAAAAAGAAATCCTTCAAGTCCAAAGTCTCATTTTAAAGCTGGAAGAACCTGAGTCCCAGAGAGAAGCAAGTGACAGCAAGTCGGTGACAGAATTGGGCTCAAACTTAGGGTTTGTAAGCACAGACTGCCCCATTTCTTCATTAATCAATTGTTGTTAGACTGTAAGTTCCCTTTGAATAGGTACCTCTTATATATTTGAATCTCCTACAGTACAGTACTTGTTATATGATTTCCATTCAGTCAGTAAATGCTTTATACTTAATGATAGATTGCTTGAATCAATAGCAATTATGACAATATTATAAAAATTATAACATTTCTTTCCTTTTTTTTTTTGCTGAGGTAATTGGGGCTAAGTGACTTGCCCAGAGTCACACAGCCAGAAAGTGTTAAGTATCTGAGGCCACATTTGAACTCAGGTCTTCCTGACTTCAGAGCTGGTACTCTCTATTCACTACACCAACTAGCTGCCCCATAAATTATAACATATCTCTAAAGCACTTTCAGACTTATCTAGCACTTAGCAGCCCCTTTTAGGAAGGTAGAGCAAATATTATTATGCTCATTTTATGCATGTGGATACTGAGAGATTGACAGAAGAGGTCACCGAGCTAGGAAACAGCAAAACCAGGGCAGAAAGACAGGTCTTCTGAATCTAAGACCTTTGGCAATACCACAATCCCTCTCAACCAGTCAACATGTTGAACAAGTTCATTGATTTTCTTCCATGAGCCAACCCAGCAGTCACATTCAGCTCAGAAATTTAAGACATAGTTGAAATGAATGGTCCAAACAATAATTCCTACAAGTTTTAGAGCAGGAGGACAAATGTTAGGCTGGAATGGCCTGAGAAGAGGAGGGAACAGGAGCTAAGCATTAAAAATGGAGCAGTGTTTGAGAGGGCCCACAAGCCAAAAGTGAGTGCCCTGGACTCTGGACTACTCCTTGAGCTCACCTGAGCAGCCATGTCCACCAGCTGGGGCAGCCGAAGATACTTGCCCATGTCACCTTTAAGGAAGTCCAGCAAGCTCCCTGTGGGAGGAAGAAGTATACTCTAATTGGGGATGGCCTGGAGCCTCTCCACCCTAATATTTACCCACCAAAACAGAAGAAAAGTGCTTTGGCCATTAATACATTAGGAGGACTGGATAAGGGGTTCTAAGAGAGGGTAAAATTTGAGGTGTCAGTTTCATGACTCCTTAGTGGAAAATTAGGAGGAACATAGAGATCACCTAACTCTCTCATGTTGCTGATGGGAAAACTAAGGTCCCAGATGTTAAGTTATTATTTCATAAGACCATAGAGCTAGAAAACAGCAGCTCTAATTTGAATCCAGGTGTAGTAGAAAAGGGCACTGCAAGGCAGATGGCAGACCTGGGTTTGGTTCCCTGCCTGGCCACTAAATAGCTGCCTTGGCCAAGTCACTTCTCTCAAACCCTCAGCTTCTTCCCCTGTAATATGAGGCCTGCATCTTTTGGGTTCGTGTGTGAAGACAGGGAATATGAAAATGAAGTGAATGCCCTGAGGATGGTCATCATTTTAAAGGGATTTTGAGGGAACTTAGGGCATGAGAGAAATAGGCTGGGGAGGAAGGGAGCGAAGACTGCCTGAGGTTCAATTTGGAGAATGTCAGGACATTCTGATGTGGTCTTAGGGTTAATGCATGAGGTAGTTCTGGGCCAGATTCAAACAGGTTAGGTTCTCAGAATGTTTTGTTGATGGGCCTTTTGTTCAGTTGGCAGTCCAACAAAACCTTCCCATTTAGAGCAGCAAATGAAAACAATTTGTTCCAGTGCTTGGTTCGCTGTTCATTTCAAATCTATTATGGGGGAGGGGGGAAATGAATCCTTTATACGGGGAAAGATATGTTCTATGAATGTCATCTATTAAGTGTCCAAACTGAGTTTACTTGTATTCCACCCTAAAATTAGAGGATTTATAACAGAAAAGAATTTCAATCATCATTTGCATATGAGGAAACTAAAGGTCAAAATGGACCATGAAATCATGGATTTAGAGCTAGAAGGGATCTCAGAGGCCATCTAGTCCAATCTTCATTTTACAGGAAAGGAAACTGAGGAAAGAACTCATCTGACATTGCATAACTGACTGAAGGATGAGAGCCTACTGCCCAGACCTACTGCCTCTTCAACTGCTCCATTGACTCACCTCTCCACCCATCATCACCTCCCACAGTTCATCCACTGTGACCAGACCCAGACTAACTACCCCATGGTCTGCCCTCTGCCCTCTGGTTTCCTTTCTTGCCCTGCACAGCTCACCCTTGTTCATATATTCTGTGACAATGTAGATGGGCTCCTCAGACACCACAGCATACAGCTGTACCAGCTTCTCATGCCGAAGCTTCTTCATGACCTGTGCTTCTTGCAAGAAGGCTTCTGGGGACATGGTGCCAGGCTTCAGGGTCTTTATCGCCACTCTGGTAGTACCATTCCAGGTCCCTGAGGATTGAGAAGCAGTGGGTTCAGGGAAAAGTTCCCACCTGAGGGTGCCCACCTGATCTCCTCAGAAAAGGAAATCTGAGAAACATTGAAAAGGAGGAATTAACAAGGTCCAGTAACGGAGTAAGTATGATGAAGTAGATGGAGAGAGAATTAATGAAGAGTCAGGATTGACTCTGAGATTTCAAACACAGATAAACCCTCAAAAGAAATAGGGAAGTTAGAAGAAGGTAAGGGCTCAAGGGGACAGATAGGAGTCTTAGTTTGGACATGATTAGTTTTTAGATGACTCTGATATCCCCAAGGGAAGATGTCAAGCAGGAAGTCAGAACTGTAGGACTAGATATAAAATTCCAGAGAAGACAGGCCCCATCCTAAATGAGAGCCATCAGTTCATTTCCTTCTTCTATTCTTCAGACTTCCTAACCGTGGCATTTGATCCTATTCCCTCCCTTCAGTCTCCTGTGGTAGCCATTCTTCTCTCTTGGGCAACTTTAGCTTCTCCTCCCTTGGTTTCTTCCTAGTTGCCTACAACATGCAGAGTTTTTATGTCTTTTAAAAATGACCATTGACCTTTCTATACTATCCAATTCAATCTCTCTCCTCCCCATCACTGTTGAATGTATGAGAAAAACTGTCTATACCTAATAACTCCACTTCAACTCCTTGCAACCATCCTTCCACCTTCCTCAGTCTGCTGAACCTATTCTCTGACACCACTACATCACAAAGACCTTTTTTCAGTTCTTATCCTCTATGCCCTTTCTACAACTCTTGAAACTGTTGGGCATCCCCTCTTACCGAAAACTTTTTCTTTTGCCTTCCAGATATCCACCTCCAACTGACTCTTCATTTCTCTATCTGGATACCTCACAGACACCTCAAACTGAGCACAAATGAAATTGAGCAAATTGGCTAGTATAAGCCTTCATTATTACTCACTGTACTACTGTGACAGTATTCTCCTGATCAAACCTAGTAATTCTCTGATAAAAAGTTCAGGCTCTTCGGCCTGCCATTCAAGGACCTTCACAAATCTCCCACCATTTTACCTTCACATACTTATTTCACATTCATTCCCTCTGAAATCCAATTGGATAGTGTCCACCTCTGTAATATGCCTTTTACACTCTCAACTCTTCATTTTGCCTATACTGTTCCTTATGCCTGAAATATCATCTCTTCTACCCCTTCGTGGTTTTTTTTTTAAATTTGTTAAAGCACAGACTTAATTTTTTTTTTTCCTAGTCCCAAATTCTTTCTCCTTTCCCTACTTTTTGTACCTACTGAATTACTTTATGGTCTTTTAAAAATAGAACATGTTCTATATAATCTTCCCTGATTCCCCATCAATAATAGTCTCTACATGGCACCTTGTACTTCCTTAATATGTCATATAATATTAATGATATTGTTTGTTGCTGACTGTGTTTGTTATTTCATCCCCCTTCTAGATTGTGAATACCACAAGAATGGAGGCCAGTCTTAGTTTAGCTTCCTATCTCCTCTCTCCCCAAGTGCCAAGGATAATGTTCTGCACAGTATGTGCCCAATGAATGTTCAATGAATGGACGGATGGAACCATATTGTGAAGGGCACTGAATATCAGGCTAAGAAGTTTATTGTTGTGGGAGAAGGAATACTTCATCTGGAATAGTAGCAGAAGTCATGTAAGCAGAACTATGATTGAAGAAGGTCCACTCAAGTGGGACTTTGGTTTCATATGATGGGGGGTAGCTTTGAGTAAAGGGAAGATGATCAGGAGAGATCTTGATATAATTGCCAGGACTGGGCCCATTGACTTGTGTGCATGTCTCACTTCCCAGACAGGTCCATTTCATTTCCTTCATTTCAGGGACTAGCTGACCTCTGACTTCAACAGGATGTCCCCTTAGAGGTCTTGCAAACAATAGGAACTTAATACAGCTTTGCTGACTTGATCTGCCCTGACTGAATTAGAAGATCAAACCATATACCTAGGCAGCAGAGGAGGAACACTGTTCATATTCTCAGGCTAAAATGGAGGGCTCAGGGTTTTCTCCTGTGACTTATGTGGGAAGGTGGCCAGCCAGAAAGGAGGGTCAACTGGCAACAGAGAAGAAAAGGGAAGGAGAAGAGAAAGGACAGAAGACAAGGGGGGAGGGAAGCAAGGAAGGAGAGAGCTCTCACCCATCCACACTTCTCCAAAGCAGCCCTGACCCAGTTTCACTTCCAGCCGCAGGGACTCCCGGGGGATCTCCCAGGCATCCTTCGCCAGGCCCTGGGTCTGTGGCTTGGAGGTCGGACAGACGTTGGTGAGTCTGTGGCACAAGCCATCAGCATGTTCTGGAAGGGGAAAGGGGAGAGAGGGAAGTGCCAAAGGCCAGACAACTGATAAAGAAATAAACTTCAGGATAGCCATACCCTGCATTCTGTTCCTTAGCTTTTTCAAGATTTTGATTGAAGTAATGAAAATTTATTTGCCCAAGGATCCTTCCTTCTTCCACCTTTTGCTAAGCGCTCACACACATGCACACACACACACACACACACACACACACACACACACACACATACACACAGCACAAAAACACATGCAGGCAAGTTTCCAAAAAGACACACACCCCTATGAAATCATATACAGTCTTACAAGAAAACACACAGATGTATCTGCATCCAACACATGCAGACAGACACCATTGCCTGTGGCAATCTACACTAACACAGGTCTGTCTGGTTAGTGACAAACCCGCCAGGACCTAAGAGCAAATATGTGTAAAGGTATACATGTGCCTATGCAGATATAAGCCAGTAAAAACCCACACACCAGTGCACACACACACAGGCCCAGACACACCCAGGCAGCCACACACAAACACTTTCAGGCACTCAGAGAAATATACACAAACACACTCACACACACACATCTGCAGATGGGCAAGAAATCACACAGCCACACAGGGATTTCATGGCTCCTCCTTAAGCTGCATCAGCCTTCCTAAGGACAAGTCCAGCTGGGGATGCCAGTGTCTCCGCAATGCAGGGGGGTTTCTCCTGGCTTCCTTGCCCACCCCTGGTTCACCCACAGTTCAGTACCCATCAGAGACTCCCCACTTCTCCCTCTTGCCAAGATAAAACTGCAAGCCTCCTCCCTCTCCATCTCCCTCCTCAGTTTCTGTCTGTCAATGTCTCTGTCTCTGTCTCTGTCTCTGTCTCTCTCTCTCTCTCTCTCACACACACACACACACACACACACACACACACACACACTCTCTCTCTCTCTCTCTCTCTCTCTCTCTCTCTCTCTCTCTCTCTCTCTCTCTCTCTCTCTCTCTCATTGCCTGGCCAAAGAGCAAAGGAGGGGCACCCCCATCCCTGTGGGACAGCTGACCAGCTCACAACAAAAACATACTGGAGTAGTAGGCCGTGAGCTGCTGCAGACTGTTAAACTGTGTGCGGGAAGTGATGTAGAAGCCTCCACTGTCCAGTTTTCGGATCTTATAATGTTTCACATTGAGGCCCTTGGCATTGTCGAAGTCGGAGACAGAAAGGCAATAAGCACCTACAAAAAAAGAGCCCAGGGAGACAGCAGGTTACTGAAGCAGGACCTCTTTCTTCGAAGGAACACAGACCCCTTCTCATCTCAGGACAACAATGGGATCACACTCTTCCCTCAACTTGAGCTCTCAGCTAGAGATGTCAGCTCCAGGAAGGAATCCTAAAAGGGGACCCCCTTTCCCAGAACCAGGGACAGGGAAAGTCCAAGCAGAAAGTATAGGGCATTGATCTGTGGCCAAGACCAGGGCCACTGAGCAAGGACACTAACAATTAGCCTGTTGCACTGCTCCTGAGAGTATAGAGGATCTGCTGGTCCAAACCCAAAGACAAAGATTGGAATGAAGGAGTGAAGGAAGTGGGGAGATCCTCATCCATGGTCCTCATTCCAGTCTAGGCTTAACAACCTTTGTATCAGATGGCTAAAATTGTGTCCCCTTGATAAACAGAGCCTTTGAGTGGAATGATCAGAGGGCTAGGAGTCAGAAGAACTCATTTTCTAGTCCCAGTTCTATTCCTAATTCCACTGTATCACTTCCCCTCCCTGGGCTTAAGATTCCTTATCTTTCAAATGTGGATAATAATAACTTTGCCACACTGAAAGTATAGAATACCAAGTCATTTTAAAGAGAGAAATAAACAAAACCCAGCAATTCCACTACTAGGTCTGTGTAATGTCCTGGTTAGCTTTCTGGAGGTCTTGGGACCCACTCTTTGTTTCATTCTTGCCCTTTACAGGTCTGTATCCCAAAAAGATCATAAAAAAGAAAAAGAACCCATGTGTACAAAAATATTTATAGCAGCCCTTTTCTTGGTAGCAAAATATTGGAAATTGAGGGAATGTCCATCAATTGGGGTAAGGCTAAACAAGTTGTGGTACATGAATATAATGGAATATTATTGTGCAAGAAAAAATATTGAGCAGGCAGATTTCAAAAAGACTGGAAAAACTTGTATAAATTGATATAAAGTGAAATGAACAGAATCAGGAAAATATTGTACACAACATCAGCAACATGGTATCATGATCAACTATGAAAAACTCAGCTCTTCTCAGCAACACAATGGACCGAAACAAGTACAAAGGACTCCCAAAAGACGGTGCTATGCATAACCAGATAAAAAACTGATGGGCTCTGAATGCAAATCAAAGAATATTTTTCCCCTTTGATCTGTTTCTTCTTTGACAACTCTGACTAATATGGAAATATGTTTTATATCATAGCACATGTATAACCTATATCATAACCATCTTTGGAAGAGTAAAGAGAGAGAGAAAAATTTGGAACTCAAAAATCTTGCAAAAAATGAGTGCTGAAAAATTTTCTTAGCATGTAACTGGGGAAAACAAATAAAATACTATTTAAAAGAGGTGTGGGTTCTCTCTTGCTTCTTTGCAGATGTGAGGGAACCACAGACATAGAATACTGCATTATCAGATCAGATGTTTTTGTATATGTGGTCAGATTTGCAGATTTTTTTTTCCTTTCTCTTTTCTTATATTTTATTATAAGTGATGATGACTCTAGCATGTCATGGAAGAGCTATGTATTGGGAAATAAAGGTGATCATCAATAAAATTTATTTTTAAAAAAGTGACCACTGCTCCCTGCTCTCAATATGGAAGAGCTATAAGGCAGTGAAGTGGTACTAAAAATGGAGCTAGACTTTAAATCTGGGTTCTAGTATTTAGGTGCAACAAGAATTGATTGACTCCATGATCAAGACAAAATGATGACCTTTCCAAGCCTAGTTTGCTCCTCATTAAAAGTGGATAGTTACTTATGTTACCAATCCTGAGGAACAATATGGGGGAAAGTGGGGTTGTGAAGAAAGGACATTTAGTATTACTGTTGCTCTGGGTAGGACAGACAATTAGTGAGTATCTTGCTTACCCCATACCTCCCACCCAGCATCCACACCTATCTTCTTGGATAGTTGGTAAGGAAGCCCAGAAGTCTGCCTGGGGAAAAAAATTAAAGAGAAATCCTTGCCCTAGTCCCCAGTCCAGGCTCAGGGCTACATTCCACTAGTTTAATGGTCCTTGTATATCTACCTTTGGAAAAGCAACAGGAAATTCACTCCTCCTTCCCCAGAGGACCTTTTCTGGTCCGGGGCTCAGGTGGCCAGAAGACATCATCCCAAAAAACCCTCAGGGTGGGACTAGAATAAGGATGAGGAAATGCTTTGCAAACCCCCTTTGCAAACCAACTATGAAATTAGCTCCTAGTCACATTCCATTCCAAAGGTTAATTTCTCTGTCCACAAAACAAAAGTAAATGGTGAAACTGAGAGGTTAGAAATACCAGGTTTCTGGGTCACTGGAGGAGGGAGTGATGTGCTGCTCTTGAGAACTGAGCTCAGAGCCTGACTTGGCCACCTGCTTAACTACAGATTGCTGGAACTAAGAGAGACAATATACTAAAACACAACATGTGACAAGCTGGGAGGGTCCTTGGAGCACAGAACTTCACAACTGGAAAGGGCTCAGAAACCATTTAACCCAACCAGAAGCTCTGAGAAGGCAAGCACTTGGGCAGTCACAGAGCAAGCCCCAAGCCCTGAGCTGCCTGAGCATCCACATATACTGTTCTGTCTGTCTCTAGCTCACCCTGGTGCCAGAGGCTCTTCAGAGGAGGGAGGCCAGAGTCCTCAGTTGTCATGGGTAACCCAGCTATTCCCAGCCCCCTGACCCACTTTCTACACAGCTCTTGAGGAGAAGGCTGGAGCCAGGGCCAGGCCTGGCTTCCCATGGGAAACCTGGCATTCTGCTGATTGGCTGAGGGAGACAATGAAGGGGCCAGGCATCCTTCAAATCAGATCAGTGTGGCCCCAACAGTGTAATAGAGAAGGGGGAGAGAAGCAGTCCAGGTGATCTGCAGCAGCCCTGGAGGTAGGAGATCAGAGCTGCTGTCTCGGTTGTGGTAACCACAGAAAAAGGGGAGAATGAAGATGAAATCATGAATCACCCACCCCTAAAAGAGCACTGCGGTACTATGGAGAACTTGGGCCAGGTGGGGCTCAGAGATGTGTGCTCATTGTCTCTGCTCCTCTGAATCCCCCTCTTTTATCAAGTGCGACCTCATGAAAGCCTTCCCAGATCATCCTAATGGTCAGTTCTCTCCCCCACCTCAAATGACTTGGCATTAAAATTATCTATGTGCAAACTGTAGCCCTTTGGTGAGAGGCAGAGACTGCTTTGTTTTTATCTTGGAATACCCAGTGCCTGGTATGTGTTCTGAAAAAACAATTCAAAAAACACTAAGCTCCTAAGATGTGCTGTTTTTGTGATAAACTTGGGGAAAGGCAGGATACAAAAAGGCAAAAAACAGTCCCTGCTCTCAATTAGCTTACAGTCTAATGGAAGAGACAACATGAAAGCAAATACATATAAAGGAAGCTATAGGATAAATATGAAATAATGAGCGGAGGAAAGGCACTAGAATTAAGAGGGAGGCTTCCTGTTGTGTGGAAAGTGGAATTTTACTTGGGATTTAAAAGAAGCCAGGGAGGTCAGTAGTCAGAGCTGAGGAGGAAGAGCATTTGCTGGCATGGGGGACAGCCCGCCAGAGAGAATGCCGGGAGCCCAGAGATGGAATGTCTTCTTGTGGAACAACCAGAATGTCACGAGCCTGCTCGTGTTAGGGAGTAAGGTGTAAATAGACTGGAAAGGGAGGAAGAGGCCGGGTTAAAAGGACTCTGAATGTCAAATATAGCATTTTCTATTTTCTAGAGGCAACAGGAGGTTGTTGATAGATCATCATCTGCCACCAAATGCTATAGGTATTTAATATATCTTTGCTGAACGGAAATGAAGTAATGAATAATAACTGTATAGTACTTTCCATTTAGAGCTGAAAATTTCAGAATTGGAAGGAACTTAATGGGTCACCTAGTTGATGAATGTGATTGCTATCCCATCATCAGTGATATTTATTATGTGTGTATTTTTAAGTTGTATTTGATGTTTCCCATTGATGGTTTCCCATTATATTTATAGATTATCACCATTCTGAGATCACTTGTCACAAAATAAAATTGATAATAGTCATCTCATCTGAAAGTGCATGCAACATTCCATTATCTGTAGCACCCTCTATATCTCTGTTTTTTAAATAAATAGAATTTTTTCCTTTCTCTCTCTCTCTTTTTCCCCATTGGGAGAAAAAAAAGAAAACCAAATTTCTTATAAGAAATATGCATAATTAAGCAAAACAAATTCTCCTGATGGTTTGTGTACAAATATATGTATTACAGTTATCTTTTCCACATCACAACTTTCCTCAATGGAGTTTCAACATCATGACGGTCAGCTTAAGAAATTAAATGGAAAATTTTTAGTAGTTGTTTTGTAAAAGCTGCCCACAGATGACATGTGAAAGTCAGTAGATGACCCAGAAGCCATGACCAAATACTTAACCCAAATTTTACAATAAGGTTCTGTAATTACTCTATTTAAAAAAAAGAAAAAAATTCAGATTTCTTTACTGGCACACCAAAAAATTTTATGCAGAATGTGGGGGAGTCCTAGTACCTCTAAACCTCTAATCCTTCTATAATGTGAAAGGGATAACTGGGAGGGATATATGTATGTGTGTTATTTAAATATAATGGAGAGTGGAAAAGGTACTGCAAGACTGGAGAAGAACTAGTGTACTGATTTAAAAAAAAAAAAAAGAGAGAGAGAGAGAGAAAAGTCTGAAAATCATTGGTTTCCAATCTGACTTCAATTCCAAGCAAAGTTCTGTAACAGATTATTAAAAAGATAGATAGGGAACATCTGGAAAGTAAACAGTAATCACAGAGAAGTAATATGACTTTATTAAGAACAAATCATATGAATGTGATGAATTTAGAGAAGCATGAAAAGAGTTACATGAACTGATACATAGTAAACAATTAAGAAAACAATATACACAATGACAACAATATAAATGGAAAGAATCACACACACACAATATTAACAGTAAATATAGAAAAATGAATAAGGAACAAGTATAACTCTAAAGAAAAATGCTCCCACTTCACCCCTTTGTAGAGGTGGGAGGTCTTCAAATGTTGCACACTATACACATTATCAGACTTTCAATGTATTGGTCAATTATGCTGACTTTTTCCCGTCTTTAAAAAATATACATTTATTATATGGGATGACTCTCAAGGGGGAAAAATAAGAAAAACTATGATAATGCAAAAGAAAGATATCAATAAAACTATTTTTTTAAAAAGAAAAAATAATCATGCCAGATTAAACTTCTTTCTTTTTTTTTTTCTTTTGGACAGGGCTATTAGACCCAGGTAGAACAGGAGAGTTACATGGGTCAAGTTTACCTAGATTCTTGCAAATTATTTGAGAAAATATCTCATGCTAGTCTGATGGAAAAGGAGAGATATTGGCTAGTTCAGATATCAAACCAAACTAAAAAAATAACTGGGAAATGTTGAACAAAATAACACAGATATGTTTAATTCATGATTTTCTAAATGTGTGCCTCACAGGGTTTCATTTCTGTTTGTATTTGAAATCACTGGCCTAGATGATTATACAATTAGATGGATTCACACCTGAGTGAAGACTGAAGATTAAAGGTCAATGATTCAATGTCAACTTGGAAGGAAGTTTCCAGTGGAATCTGTTTGACCCTGGGTTCAAACATTTTTGTCAGAGACATAAAAAACTTCGTGCTTATCCCATGCACAGTTGTCACAAAGCCAGGTAGATAACACAATGAGTAAAAATGAGGATCTAAGAATCTACCAATGTTTTAAGAACAGGGGTTGGCTTCCTACCACCTAATCTAAGAAACAAATCTAATATGCTGCTTGTTTTTATATGGTCATTTAGTCCAGCTTCTAAACTTATAATTCTGATATTTGAAAATAAAATTTTACTGTATTAATTTTTTTTTAAATTTTTTAACTCATGGGTTCTACAAAAAAAAAGGCAAAGAATCTCAGATGATAGTTTGCTGATCCCTGTTCAGAACATTGGGCTGAATCTAGGAAGATGAAATTTAAAAGGGATAAATGTTTACTAAATTCTGCTACTTTTAAAACTGAGTTCGTAAGGACAATGCACGGAAAGCAGAGCTGAAAAAGAACAGGTTTAGGAGGCCTGCAAGATCCACATGAGTCAATAGGGCATGGAATGGCCATTAAGATAAGCTAATGCATCACTGGGCATCATGATGAGAAAGCCTAAGGTGAGGAGCCTGTATAATGGACAGCCTATATCTAAAGTGCCATGTCCAGTTCTGTGCAGCTCTGTCCTGGGAAGACGTGAATAAGCTGGAAAATATCCGGGGGGGCAGTCACTGGGATAGAAGTGTCTTGAATCCAGCTCCATGAGGAGCTGGTGGGGTTTAGACTGGAGAAGACTGGAAGAAACACAACTGAACCTGTTTCAGTATTTGGTGGGCTACAGTTGTGTGGAAGAGGGTGAAACTTCTATGGAGACCCAGAAAGTCAAACCACAAGAAGCAAAGGTAGGAATTACAAAGAAACAAAAGTAGTTTGGATAGCAGGAAAACACTTCCTAACAACTAGACACCAGACATTCTGTTGTCTAAAAGAGGAATTGTGATTCCTCCTCCCAGAAGTCTTCAAGCAGAGGCTAGATGACCACTTGTCTGGTATGTTTCAGATGGGATTCCTTTGAAAAAGAAGCTGGACTAAATGATTATTAAGGTCTCTTCCAACTCTAATATTTCTGTGCTTTATTTATCACCTTGAAATGTAAGTAGGGCATATATTATTTCCATTCACCAGACCAAAAAACCTGAAGTCCAGTGAGGTCCAGGGACTTACTGCACATCATAGTAAATGAGAGGGAGCTGGAACTCAAATATAGAGAATTGGACCCTTAAGCCCAAGGACCCTGCTAGTTGATGGGACCTCTAGATTAACATGAGTGGTGCTCAGTTAGATTCAAGTTGTTTCTAGAGACTGTCCCAAGCTCCCTACAAAGGCCCTTATAGTCCCAGGATTCCAGAGCAGGGAGTGGAAGGAATGGATACCTTTGGTAGTCTCACTTTCCCGGACCAGAAATGTGCCTCGGGGATTCTCCGAATTAAGCAGCAGCCGCTCAGACTCCCGACGGGTGATCTTGCCAAAATACCACCTTAATTTGGGGTGGGGGAGGGGAAGGGAAAGAGAAAGAAATTTCTAATTTTTGCTGATTAAAAAAAAAAAAAAAAGTATTTTCAAAAGAGAGAGAAGGATTCAAGTTTGCATCAGATCTCCCCAGTGTCATTAAAAGGATGCTAGGATGTAGGAAGAGAGTCTTTAGAGGTGATCTCTAGTACAATCCCACCAACTCATTCCCCCTTTAAATAAGGAGATATTGACGTTCAAATGATTTGACCAAGGTTCTCTGGGCAGGAAGCCTAGATTCAAACCCATGCCTTCTGACTCTTTATCTAGCACTGATCCCTGGAAAAGGCAGTCTTGCTTTGAATTGAAGCCTGTGGGTTCCTATTCCTAAGAACTTGGTAGAGATAAGCAGCAAATTAGTGACAAACAGGTCATTTCTGTAGGGTTTTATGCTTTATCAAAAGCTGCAACTGCCATAGCCCAGGGAGGTAGACAGTACCATCTCCCTTTTCATACAAACTAAAGTATAAATAGAATAAATAATACTATGTTAGTATATTTATATATACTATATAAGTAGTAAAATCTGTAAGTAGTAGGGGCAAGACTTGAAATGTGATCTTCCTATTCTTGGGCCACTGCTCTTTCACTAACACCAAAATGAACAGGCCCACACGAGCCAGCTGAGGACCAGAGGAGGAGCAGGGTGCAAGGGTGGAATGGAGAAGGAGGGGGCGCAGTGCTGCTACTTACTCCTCGGCCTGGATAGAATCAGATGGGGCCACGTAGTTGCTGGGGATGTAGCCAGTCTGTCCGGTGGTGAGTGAGTGGGCCAGCCACCAGTCTCCTTCTCTGAAGGAAGGGAAGGAAAGAGAAGTGGAGCCATTAGTTAGGAGGTCCAGGGAGTTCTTTGAGTAATGCTCAACTCTCTCTGGCCCCACAGTGCTGCCTTCTGACCAACAGGGGCAATCAATGTCAGACCTGGGAGGGAGCTTTGAGATCACTTAAGTCAAGAACTCCTCTCTCCATTTTACAGAGGAGAAAATGACAGCTAAAAGAGAACATAACCTTGCCTTAGAACACAGAGCAATTAGGAAACGCCACAAGCAGCTGCTCCAGGCTCTGGGTCTGGAGCCAGGATATATTAGATCAGGTTCCTCAAAGCCAGGGAGATGGCCAAGGGAACAGGCCTGGGCCATCTGCCTTAAGCTTAAGGAGAAGCCAGGCCTATCTAACTTTGCCTCATCCTCCTGGAAGAGGCAGGGGCTACATAAATGTCAAATGCAAAGCCTAGAGGCCAGTCCTCTGGGGGGGGGTGGAAAGGGGGGGGGGTTGGTCTGGGTCCAGAAAGGACTATTACCGAGGAAGGTATATACAGCAGCTCCCAGGCTGTGGGAAGCTGGGTCCTGGAATAAGGGGCCACCAGCAGAATAAGACCCTACTCATAGGCCATCATGACTGGTGGGACCACCCATTCATACCCTCATTCTACAGAGAAAGAAGAAGTGGCTTGCTCAGTGGGTGAACTGAGAGTACAATCCCTGGGTCCTGACTCCTAATCTTAGTTCTTTGGCCCCTTAACCGGATCCCAAATGTCCCAAGCTCTCCACTCTGCTTGTCCAGGGAAGGCTGGAGCAGACCTAAATCTGGACCCTTGGAGGGCTCTCCAGGTTATCTCCATGTGGATACCATCATCCTCTGGGGTCAGGACCCAGACTTGGACATAATGGGCCATCTCCTGGAAGGGAGGCTTCATACTGGCTCTATGGCAAGGGATTTGGGAATTTCCCACCTGAAAGAGGCATTTACACACATCCCAAGTAAACACAGACACCCTTTGAAAGGCTGAGAGAGGAGAAAAGTCTTTGGGTACAGACACCAGGAAATGGGAAGAGGTCTGGGAACCTCAACAGTGGAGCCTCAGGATTACCCAAGATTTATATTGCAATTTAAGGCTTGCAAAATGCTTTCCCTATATGATCTCAGTTGTGCCTTACACAGACTTGTTAGGTAGTTGCTGCTATTCTGCCTTTACAGATGAGGAAACTGAGGCTCACTGAGGTCATACTGCTAGGAATTGTCTGAAGCAGGATTTGAGCCCGGCCCAGCATTACATCCACTCAACCACAATGTCTAGCAAAGGTCAGAAATGAGAAAAACAAGAGGATGCCGGTGATCCCAGATCTCCAAACCCAGCCACCACCGCCACCTTGTGCTGCCCCTGATATAGACATGAGATTCATCACTATGGGGCTGCTCCCTCTCCCCCAGGAGGCGTCGTGGCTGCCCAGGCAGAGCCCTCTCCCTCATTAAATGAATGACCATCCATGGTAGTCATGAGTTAAGTATGCCAGCTGCTGCTCTTTGCCCGGTGCTCCCCAGGGTGGGAGAAGGGAACATCGTCAGTTGGGTCTCCTCGGCGCAGCCGTGACCCAGCCCAGCCCAGGCCCCAGCCCTCGCCCCAGCCCCAGCCAGGAGCCCTGGGAAGGGGGAGGGGGAGGAGAGAAGTACCTTTGGAGCCATCTGAATGTGAACCAGGTCTGGCTGGAGCACAGGGAATCCCGATAGACAACAGGGGAGCAGGAGGAAGAAAAAAAAGGAGAACAGAAAAAGAAAAGAAGCAGAATGATGATGACAGGAGAGCAAAGGGGAGGGAACAGAAAGAGAAACAGCCTAAAGCCGCGGCATCCGCCAAAGGCCAGTGCACAGCCAAAGCAACCAAAAGAAGCGCAGGCAGGGGTCCGAGAGGAGAGGAGAGGACAGAAAGGAGCGTGGGTGCTCAGCTTGCTCTACAGGGAGGTGAAAGCCTCTCTGCAGGAGAGGCTGGCCTCGACAAGTAACGGCAATCACCCTTGGCAAGTCACACCCCACTTCTCAGCACTGTCCTCCGTGGGGTCTGGGCCTGCGCTCACATGCACGGGTCTCCTCCAAAAGGGTCCACAAGCCCTTTTAGCTATAAAATTCTTAGGAAATTATGAGAATGGAGCTTTATGATGTAAAAGGCACTTTCACATCTGATTCCCATAACTCACAAGGTAGGGGAGGCAAAAAAAAGGAAACTGAGGCCCAGAAAAGGGAAATGACTTGTCCAAGATCTTACAGACTAGCAATACTGAAACTAAAATTCAGATGTCTCTGATCCTAGTCCAGCACTCCTGTACCACAATTGCCATGAACACCTAGTGTCCCAAGGATATCTGGAGGAGGATTTTGCTCCAGTATTAGCTATCTATACACAGACATATATAAATAGAAGCAGACATGCACATGTATGTATACACACACATACATGTGCATATGCATGAACATGTATACACATGTATATACCTACATATAAATATGTGCATTCATATGTGTGACTATATGTGTGTATGTATATATAAACACATACATATGAATCAGAACTGTCATTAAATCCTCATGAAATAGGGTGGGACAATACTACCATTCCCATTTTTATATGGAAAACATGAGGTCTCCAAAGGAGAGGAGGAAAGAGGTTTGATTCAATTCAACAAGTATTATTTAAACACCATCTGCATACCCAGGTTTGGTGCTAGATGCTGGGGACACAAAGACAAAAATAAAAATAATGCCTGACTTGAAGAGCTTAGATTCTACTAGGGAGACACAAGACATGTATGCAGATGGCAGAGTTCATAACATGAAGGATGGATGCTCTCACCGGTTGACTGGTCTCAGAAGACAGATGCTAGGAAGCAGATATGTCCAGCTCAGCCCCTCCCAAATGGAATGATGGACAAGAATCTGGTTTAAATCAGTCTCTGGCATTGGGCCTCCCAGCTTGGAATTTAAGGTCTCCCTTTAGTTGGCCCCCAATGAGGGGCCATTTTTAGAATCCCAAGTATGGGGGATGGGGGAGGGAATGCCTATTATCAGCCCGATGGAGGAGGGGACATGGTCACAAAGAGAAGCATACCTGCATTCAGACTCACCAGTTCAGGATGATTTACCTTTGCCAGGCCTGGGCAAGGAAATCTATCCAGGTGTGAGGTTTCTGTGCTCACTGAGCCCAGACCTGGGAAATTCTAATACAGGAAGTCGGCTCTGCCCAAGGCCAGCTGTCAAGTGTCTGAGGTAATGCTGCAGAGTACTGAGTCATTTTTCAACATTTACACACCAGAATATGTATACCCACAGGAGCGATGGATGATGTCCCCTCAGGAGACTGAATATTTGTTTCAATAAGGAAACTATTGCTCCAAAAAAGTCTCTTCTTTGGGAATAGTATTTGGAGACATGTGATGGGCTGAAAAGTGCTGAACTTGGAGTAAGCGGCTTTGAATTTGGGTTCAAATCCCATTTAGTAGCTGGTTGGCAAATCCTGCAATCTCATTGAGTGTTTGTTTTCTCATCTGTACAACAAAAGGGTAAGACTGGATAACAAGGAAGGTTTCTTCTGGTACAATGACTTTCTAATTGGGTGCACAAAGCCAGTCTATTTTATATGTATTTTGGTTTAGGTAATAAAAGGCATTAGGCCACCTTATTCCTTAGACTTAGTTGTTGACATGTATAAAATCTACCTTCGGAGGATCAAGACTCACTACTATTGAAGTAGTGTGGTATAGTAGAAAGATTCCGAGGCTGGGAGTCAAAAGACCAGAGTTCTTGACCCTAGTTCTGCTGATTCACTGGACATTCTTGGGTAAATCACTTCCCTTGTGAGGGCCCAATTCAAATTGGGAGAGCTAGAGACTCAATTATCCACCAGCTCATAAATTCTATTCTAATTCCAAAGAATATGCTAAAAGCAATACCCAAACAGAAGCTCAGATAAGTTCTAATGCAGAAGTTTTTATCCTAACATGGACCCTGTTAGCAGTCTGTAAGACCTATAGACCACTTCTCAGAATAGTGTTTATTAAATAATTGAAAGAAATGCTAAATTTCACTTAGAGGGTAATGGAAATAAAAGTTTTTTCTTTTGTTTTTTACTTCAAGGACCCCAGATAAAGAATTCATTACCTAGTCAATGACTTTTGCTATAATAAATGAAGCTCTGTAGGGTTTCTACTTTGTAGTTTATTTGATTCTAAGCTCTCTGTGCTAAAAGGCCAGAAGCCAAGATTGGTGGATGCCTTCCAAAGGAGCACCAACTATTCCTCTCTAGGCTTCACTGGCCCTGTTTGTGGGGACAGGTGGGGGCATGCTAGAAGAATGTTCCTATAAAATTCTGAGCTGCCTAAAGAAAAGAACTTAAGTCATAAGAAGTGTTCTTCAATCCCCCCAGAACCAAGCTCGTTAGTTGGTCTAGATGTAGGGTCCTATAGGAGGTATTCCCACCAGGGGGAAGTCAGACAGACTTAAAGCCACCAGCTCATGTTAGCCATTCCCACTTTGTAGTCTAATGTTCCTGATGCTCAAGTCACAGGACCTTCCCAGGCTGTGCCCCCAGCCCTGACCAGTGACTCCATCCATGCAGATCCTTGGGCACAAAGCAGCAGCAGGTAAGAGTCTGGATGGCTCTCTGCTGATCTTCTCTTTTCATAGGAGGCCAGACCAGGACTAGACCCTCCTCAGAGTAGGTCAGAAGCATTATCTGCAGTTATATCAAAGGCAGCCATTAATAGATGAATCATTTTAGCCCAACATGCCAATAATCAGAAAGGGTGACTCATGTTTGCCAACAAATAACTGGACATCAAGGTTGATGAGTCTAACAAATGACTTTTAGGGTGGCCTAGTTCTGATCTGTTTGCCTGACAAACCAACCCAAACAGCTGCCAGGCTAGCAGGCAATGTGTGCCAAGCTTGGGTCCCAGAGGCCTTCCTTAGAGGGCTCACGAGAACAGGGAAGCTCCAAAGAACTTATTTCTGGTCTTGTGATTCAAAGATTAGAAAGTGAGAAAAATTATGTCTGCCGGTAAAAGCAGAGTAAGGAGGAAGCTATGCAAAGAGTGTCTGGCTCCAGTTGCCCAATACAGAGGCTATGGGGGCAAGGAGCAGAAGGGAGTCTTTGTCAGTGAAGGGATTAAGGTCCATGGGCAGGAGGATTGCAAGGGCCCCACAAACCTGAAATGCTGAGACACAAATGCTTGAAGCAAAGCAAGGAATAACCCGATATCACAAGGTCCCATAGACATGCTACCCAAAACTCTTCAAGCACAACTCTCGGGGCCCTAGTATTGACTCAGTCAGAACCAGAGTAGAAAAGTCCAAAGAAAATTAGGGAGAAGCCCCTACCTTTACCCCAAACCTATAGCCTTGCCCCAAATCTCTGCTCCAGTAAAGAGCTAGCTGGAACAAAATGATTAAGTTGGCAATATATCTTCAAAATCACTAGACTTAGTCTCTTGGCCAGAGTCATAACTAAGGCTATAAGACTGGAATTTTGCTCTGGAGCGCCAAAATTAAGGAGTAAAAACTAAATGTATGAATTCCTTCAGCAGGGTAAAACCCTGTATAATAACTAAATCCTCCTACCCAACAGAATTTGTCCTTACTATATATATATATATATATATATATATATTTAAGTATCATGAATTACAAAGTTTATGTGAGGGTATATCTTATGCTGTTTGACTTGAACACTCAAATTACTAGTAATAATTCTGATGTTTACTTAGAGAAGGGCTAAGAGCCTGAATATGCTGCCTGTCCCAGAGGAATCTGACTTTTTGAGAAAGGATTCCACAGGGGACAATATTTAACCTAAAGTAATTAATGCAAATTCTATCAGTGCTAGAAGCCCTGGGACCTCTGGGTAATAATACCACACAGACAGGTGACTGTCTTCTATGTTTGTTTTTAGCTGGTAACCTATAACTCTAATATTAGAGTTAATATCCTGTTATGTCTCTCAGTCTTTATGGTTCCCTATATATATGGTTCCAAACAGCTCCATTCTTCTTGCCATTAAAGAAAGGAGGATTTGGCTTTTATAATATAGGCCCTAGTGTCCTATCTGCATAAGCCACTTTAGTATCTACTAAGCCAAGACTGAGTGTATCCTGGGGACTTGAGCTCTGTAACATCCAAAGCCCAGTTCATCCAACAATCTGGCCATGGAGCATCCCTGTCTGGAGATTCAGGACCTCTTAGCCAATGGAATGACTGAGGCAAAGTTGGTTCCATGGGACTTCATTGCCTTTTCCTTGTATTCAATCACTTCCTTGTATTTTCCAGCAGCAACCTGAGCCTTTGACAGTATCTGTAAGGAAGGCTGAGGAGAAGTAGAGGTAGGATGGAGAAAGACAGATGTTGGTAGAGAGATAGAGAAAAAAATACAGACAGCTTAGAAACTCTGTCTAAAAGTGGCTATAATCAACGTTGGTAATCACATACAGCAAGGGGGAGAAAGTGAAAAGCTCCTAATTCTCTTGTGAATTTCAAGAAGCCTGTCTTTTGTGATCAGCTAAAGCTTCTGTGAGGACACATTAGTTGTTCAAAATGGTGCTGGATTTGAAGCCACATAAGAGTCAAAGGTGGAGCAATGTGGGGGGTGATGGGCTGCTCAGAAATTCCCTGGGGAAAATCACAGAAGAACTATGGAGATCACTATTGATGGAATAATGGATACCCAGGAGGAATTAAAGCTAAGGTATCATTAGAATAATAGAACCTTAGAGCCAGAAGAAATCTTAGAAGATTTTTCATCTAACCTGTTCCTAAGCAGTAATCTTCTCTAGAACATTTCCAAAGAGCAGTAATCTTCTAGTTTCTGCCCAAAGACATCCAGAAATGGGGATTTTATTAGTTGTTGAGACAATCCATTCTACTTTTGGATATCTATTATGGATCAGAATTTTTTTTCTTCTAATCAAATGAAAAATTACCTCCTTCCTTGCTTGGGCCCAAGTAGAAAAACTCGAATTCCTCTTCCATGTGATGGCCTTTCAAATACCTAAAAACAGCTATCATATCATCTCTCAGTTTTTTATCTTCCCGAGGATAAAAATCCTTAGTTCCTTTCACTGATTCTCACAAGACATTTCTCCAGTGTCCTGGGTATCTCATATGCCAGCCTCAATTACACACACCAGCTGATCAATGCCATTCCTGGAGAGAGATACCTAAATCCCATCACAAATCTTCAGAGAAACCCAGGGGCCTACCCTGCTCAGACTTTATGACCTCTCTTGTTCTGTTGAGAGAGAGAAAAAGGACTGAGAGAGAGGAAAAAGAGGAAAGAGAGAGAGACAGAGAGACATAGAAAGAGACAGAGACAGAGAGAAAGAGAAGGAGGGAGAGAGAAAGGGACAGAGAAAGAAAGGAACAGAGAGGGAGAGAGACAGAGAGATTGATCTATTTGTAGAAAAAGCTATAGATAAATAGATATAGAGATATGTAAAACTATATTATATCTCTATTAATGTAGGCTCAGTATCTTGACCATCATGTTACTTGCTCATACTGAACCTACAGTACCCCAAAATTTTCAAATATTTTTCACATCAATCATTATCTAGTCATGTTTACCCCATCAGGTGCTTCTTCAGTTGATTAACATGCAGAACTTGATAGTTATTCCAAATAAACTTTAACACATTAAATTTAGTACATTTTTCTAGCATTCCTTCCCTTTTTCCTTTTTTCCCCTCCCTTCATCCCTTCCTTCCTTTCCTTCCTTCTTCTCTTCTCTGCTTCCTTTTTCCCTCCTTCATTCTTTATTCCTTCCTTCCTTTCTTCTTCATTTCTCCTTATTTCCTTGTGTCTCTAGAGTTCCAAGAAGAGAAAAGGAGGTCTTACTCTTTGTTGCCATTGCTCTCTGCCTCTGCCCTCCTGCACTACAGAACTTTCTTTCCATCTTCATTCCAAAGGCTGTATGAGAGTCATACCCTTGTACACTCTATTCTTAGGTCTACATACAGAAAATAAACTTGCATCCAGATCTTCACTCTGCCACTTATTAATTTATCACATTATTTCATTGGGGAAGCTAGATGGCGCAGTGGATAGAGCACCAGCCCTTTAGTCAGAAAGACCTGAGTTCAAATGTGGCTTCAGACACTTAACTCTTCCTAGCTGTGTCACCCTGGGCAAGTCACTTAACCCCAACTGCCTCAGGAAAAAAAAAAAAAAAAAAAAAGAAAATTATTTCATCCCTCTAGGCCATAGTTTCTTCCTCTTTAATATGAAGTTACAGTAGGATACATTCTAAGACACAATCTACCTCAAAGTATTATGAAAGCTCTTTAGGCTGTCAGTCTTCCTTAATTTCATCATATCCCTCCCCTGTTCCAAAACCTTTCATGGTTCCCTATTATTATAAGATAAAGCCAAACCTTGCTTCTGAATGTTCTCCAAAACCTAGCCCCAGACTACTTCTCTACAAAAAACCTTCTATCCAGTCAAGGTCTGTCTTTTCTATGACCTTTGAACATTTTTATGAATTCTCACCTTTATGTCCTCACTCCTACTGTTCTCCTTGGCTCAGAGTAATTCTTTCACCTCTTCAAAACCTTGGGATATTGACCACCTTTTAAGACCCAGATGAAGTCCTACTTTTTGAAGACTTCACCTGACTATCCTTGTGTGATCTCTCTCACTTGTAAATTGGCTTTGCCATTCACTCAGCAATTGGCAAAGACTGTGTATTGTCACTGGTTAATTTTCTGTGTGTTTATGTGCACATGTCCCCTCTCCTCAAGAAGATTATAAGCCCTTTGGGGGAAAGGACTGTGCATTATTCACCTTAGAATCCACAGAGCATTGCATATAGTAGGTGCTAAGTAAATGTTGGATAAGGGATCGATGGATGGTTTGGATGAAAGGATGGGTGCACAGATGGATGCAGGGATGTGTGCATGCATGGATATATGGATGCATGGAAGGATGACAGTAGGTTTCTGTCTCAGCTAGGCCTGGGCAGCACCTGGGAGCTGAAGTGGAACGAAGCTCATAAACCAGGTCATTTGCAAGATCTAGAATGCACAAACTAAAGAGCGAGGGTAGGTTTACACACGGAAATGTGGCAGACATTGTTCCCCTGGAACACACTCTTACCCAGGGCTGGCTGATACTTATACTGAGAAAGCAAGCAAGCAACTTGAATCATGAAGAAAGGAGAGGAGGAAAAGGAGAAAAAAGAAGAAAAAGGATGAGAAGATAAAAAGACAGCTGGGCAAGCCCAAGCAAAACAAATGGGGGGAGTTGGTTGCCCTGGCCGAAGGAAAGCCAGACCTGGATAAAGCAAAGAATAAGCACATGCAAACACAAGAGCATAGGGTTTTCAGCAGGAGCCACCCCAAAGCATCAATTGCTAGCAGCAGAAGCACCAATTGCCTCCCCCACAGGCCAGGTGGCCACCCCCAACCAAGATGAGAAAAGAGCAAAGTACACACCTGACATCCACTTTTCTCCTAAGCGCAAGCATGTAGCAAAGGAGAGGAGAAAGAGACAGAAAGGGCTTGAGATCAGCACTGTGGAGAGTTAGAAGCTGTGGGGAAGCAAAGTGGGTCACTTAGAGCAGAGGATGGCTCCCAGGAAGCAAGGTCCCCTTCAAATTTTCCCAGCTAAATTCAGTTCCTTCCTCATCCCAACCCAAAGCCCCTTTTTCAGGCTCATGGCCTGGATTTTTGCCCTTGCCACCAAGCCCTCCCCACTCTGGGGTGAGAAATCTGGGCTTCCCATCCCAGGTAAGCGGAACTGCTGATGGTCAGAGCATAAGGCAGAGCTCTGCATTGCCGATGGACACTGCTCAGTTTTAGAGCCTCATGTCTTTGAATACCAGAGGCTTCCTGTTGACCAGAATCAGCTCCTAGGAAGGAGTATATTTAGCTGGAGCAAGAAAAGCTCCAAAGCTCCTTTTCCAGGTAGGGAGGAAGTCAGGTAGTAGAGGGGAATCATGAAAGTAGCCTTCCCCTTAGCCTCTGTGGTTCCTATATTTAAGCCTTGCTCAGGCTGCAGTCCCAATTAGGCTTGCCCTTTTTTGGCAGAGGCTATTCCTTTGACCAAGACCAAGACAGTGTCAGATTACTAACACGCATGCTTTCCGTCCCACCATCCTGGATTCTCCACCATCCTTTATTAGCTACACCTCCTATTTAAGGCAAAGGAAGCCAAGTCCAGAGTGCCCCATGCCAACAACCTGAGCATCTGGAATCTCAGCCTTCCTTTACAATCATGAATAAGCCACAACCAAAATTTCTGATGCCCTGAAATTCCAACCTAGACAAAAAATTATCCTCTTTCCATAATGTCAGGCGTAGGGCCTCAGAGGAAAGGGAAACAATGGCTAAGCTTGGATATCTTGAGAGTTACTGCCAAGTAGGATGTTAGATGGACACTGAACCTCCCCTACTCCCCAGGCACTCAGAGCAGTAGGAGGGGAGCAAGAGGAGATACTCACGTGTTGTTGACTATCTGAAGGCGTTCCCCTTTCTTGAAGGACAGGTCTGTCTCAGTGCGGGATTCATAGTCATACAGGGCCACAAAAGTGGTCACTCCACCTGTAGCAGAAATGATAGAAAGGATGTCAAATACTGTATCTGTATCCCATAGTGATTATTAAAAAAGGGAAAAGGACCCACATGTGCAAAAATGTTTGTGGCAGCCCTTTTTGTAGTGGCAAGAAACTGGAAACTGAGTGGATCTCTCAACTGGAGAATGACTTTTTAGTTATGATATATGAATGTTATGGAATATTATTGTTGGGGCAGCTAGGTTGAGCAGTAGATAGAGCACCAGCCCAAGTCAGGAGGACCTGAGTTCAAATCTGGTCTCAGACACTTCTTAGCTGTGTGACCCTGGGCAAGTCACTTAACCTCAATTGCCTCAGCAAAAAAAAAAAAAAAAAAAAAAAAAAAAAAAGAAGGAATATTATTGTTCTATAAGAAATGATAAGCAGAATGATTTCAGAGATGCCTGGAGAAACTTACATGAACTGATGCTAAGTGAAGTAAGTAGAACTAAGAGAACATTGTGCACTGCAATAAGATTATGTGAGAATCAACTGCAATGTATTTGGCTCTTTTCAACAATGAGGTGATTCAAGGCAATTCTAACAGACTTGTGATGGAAAGAGCAATCCACAACCAGAGAGAGAACTATGGAGACTGAATGTGGATCAAAGCAAAGTATTTTCACTTTGTTGTTATTGTTTGCTTGTTTTTTTCTCTTACTGCCTATGGGAGAGGGTCAGGGGAAGAGAGAGAAAAAGACAAAATTTTGCAAAGGTGAATGTGGTAAACTAACTTTGCTTATATTTGGAAAAATAAAAGGCTATTTTTTAAAAACTGGAGTATGAACAATAACAAAAAAAAATAATAAAGAAAGGATGTCAAAGGTATAGGATAAATAGATGTAGTCACTACCATCTCAGGCTGGAGTTAGGGTCTATACTTTCAGATAGCATCAGCAAAGAACCTCTTCTTGATACAGGTGAAACTTTGGGTCCCAAACTGAGCCAAGTCTAGTCTCAATATGGCAAAGAAAGAGGATGTTCAAAAGAACAACTTTTCAAAGACTAAATGTGCAAAGTATTTTCCTCAATATGATCCTATCAGTAAACTGGTGCAAATGGAATTTTACATTTTACAGAAGAGAAAACTGAGGCTTCCCTAAAAATGACAAAAATGAAAAATACAAAGTGATAAAAAAGCAAAGTCAAAATAATATATACATGAACTATATGTAAAATATGATAGTAACTATCTTTAAAAAAAAAATCAAAAGGGAATACAAAAAACCCAATGTTTTATGACTTATTATTTCATCAGGCCTCTGATTTCATTGGTTTAAGAAATTTCCCCATGAAAAAACTTCTTTTACCAATGTAGAGCAATACTTGCTGTCAAATGAGTCTTAGAGAATCCCCAGAGGGCTCATTCATTTGTTTTTAGTCATGTCCAATTCTTTTTGACCCAATCTGGGGTTTTCTTGTCAAGATACTAGAGTAGCCATTTTCCTCTCCAGTGCATTTTACAAATAAGCAAACGGAGGCAAACAGGGTTAAGTGACTTGCTTGAGATTCCACAGCTAAGAAATGTCTGTATTTGAATGCAGGTCTTCCTGGCTCTGGTCTAGTGCTCTATCTGCTGGTGCCCAAGATCACACAGCCAGTAGATTTCAGAGCAAGATTTGAATCCAGATGTTCCTAATTTTGAAACCAGTTTTCTATCCATTTCCCCAGAGTTCTTTCCTAAATCTTTTTTTTCCCCCTGAGGCAATTGGGGTTAAATGACTTGCCCAGAGTCACACAGCTAGGAAGTGTTAAGTGTCTGAGGCCAAATTTGAACTCAAGTCCTAGCTGTCCCCTAAATCTTTTAAAAGAAGAACAAAACCTAACAAACTGAATCTTAAAAGAAACAAACTACTGACTTGCCCAGGTTCTCATGACTAACACTTAAGTGTTAGAGCTACGACTCAAACCAAAAACTCTAGCCTTCACAACTATCTATCTACTATACCACATGAATCTCTAGTGGTTTTTAAAAACAGCATGAGATACTGTTAATTGTTCTGTGCTTAGAGACAGGAGACCTGTGTTTAAATTCTAATTCTGATACACATCCACTGTATCAATCACAATTTTGTTTAAAAACAATCTCAGGATCAAAAGCTTGCAAACAGGTCATGAACTAGTGTAGCTATGGAAATCTGGAAGCTGTCATTCCTTCCTCCTTCCTAAGGAAGGAACCCTCCAGAGGTTCTGGGAGGTAGGAATAGTCAAGGACCCATAACTTACAGCTCCTATCCTTTGATCCTGAGTCTGGTTTTAGGCAAAATCATGATTGAGGCAACAAAGAGACCCCAATAGGAAACTTTCTTATCTTGCTGCCTTTTATCCTTGCCTACCTACCCCACAAGGAACAAATTCCATATCCCACTTCCTAATGTTTCCTCTGACTATTCCCTCCCTCAAGGGCAGCTGAATTTAAATAGGGGAGTCAATGAGGAAAATCCAAAGAAAAAAGTTTCTAATGACAATTTCAGGCACCTACAACTGTGAAGACAGGTTAAGGTTCCTCTCATAGGACTTAGAAGGCAGAGTGGGAAGGCTGGGAGGCAAAGTGAATAGAATACATGGCCTGAAGTAAAAAACAACAGAGTTCAAATCTGGGCTCAGCTAACTTCCTAGTTCTGTGACTCCAGACAAAATGCTCATCCTCTTTCTGCCTCAGTTTCCTCATATGCAAACTGGGGATAATACTAGCACTTACCTTCCAGAGCTACGAGAATAAAATTGGATGATATTTATGAAGCACTTAAAGTAACATATGAGTGCTGGTTATTGTTGTTATTATTATTATATTTAGTGCCAGAAAGGACCCTAGAGATCATTAAGTCCAACCCTCATTTGACCAGAGGATACTGCTGTCCTCAGAATGTATATGGCTTGATCAGAGTCAAACAGAAGCAGAGTCAAGATTTCATCCCACATCCTCTGGCTTAAAAATCTTTCAAATCATTGCACTTCCATATAATGAGTTCTCACTCACTCTTTTCTCTCAGATTCAACAAGGATCTTCTTGGCCCCTTTTCTGGAGCTGAGCAGGTGAGTCCACAATCAAGTCTTAGGTGACTCAACTTCAGAGTCCAAGATTGCAGGAGAATCCAGGACCTCAGTCACCCAAACCTGAACCTCTCCTCACCTGCCAAAGGCCCCGAGCGCTGGGGGGAGGTGACTGTGTCTGACGTGTTGAAGCCGCCAAAGAGCTTTGTCTCGGGTGCCGTGGTCCCAAAGGGTGGGTTGGGAGTGCGGTGGGCATCGGGCACAGATGCCTTGCTAGGGGTCTGAGAAGCAGGGAAGCCACTGTGGAGGACATTCTCGGTGGATTCCAGGCTTCGGCGTCGCTGACTGGGGTCTTTGGGTTTGCTTTTGCTACTCCCCATGGCCCAAACTGTAGAAGGAAAGAGGTAAAAAAAAAAAAAAAATTCATACATCAAATCTTCTCTTAATATTAAGAGTTAAATATAGACTATCAGAGCTATAAGGGACCCTGGAACTCAGAACAAAGAGGGTTAGAGCTGGGAGAGATTTTAGAACCTTGGAAAATGGAAAAAAAAATTTGGAAGATGGAATATCAGAGTTGCAAAGATCTATAGAGATCATGGGGTCTAATTTCTTTGCTTTAAATAAGAAAACAGTTTCAAAGTGGACAAAGTTTTATCTGTTATCAAACAAGGAGTAGGCTGAAGTTATGATTTGAACCGAGGTCCCCTGACTCCAAATCCAGTGTTCTTTCCACTCTATTTAACATCAACTTGTAGCCAAGAATTTCCACCTGCCTCTAAGTTCTCAAACCTGTTCCTAGAAGATACCTTACTTTATGATGCCTTGAATCCTACTTTCTATGAGGCAAGGATCTCTGTGTACCATCAGAATTCCAAAATGTCACCTGAGATATTTTGAGATTAAATAAGGGTTTTTATTTACAATTTATAAAAGGAAACGAGGGAATGAGGGAAAAGTTAATCAGAAGAGAGAGAGAGTCTGCTCAATTAGGAAAAAACAAACAAACAAATAACAACCTGGAAATAAAATGGGCACCCATCAAGTGGGAAAAAGTGAAACAAATTATAATATCTGAATGTAATAGATTATTTCTGAACTATAAGAAATCATGAAAATGAAGAATGAGAGCTATGGGAAAGAAATATAAGAAGTGATGCAGTGAGGAAAGCAGGACCAAGAAAATAATTTATATAATACTTAAAATAATGTAAACTACAACACTAAAAAGTCAAATGCTGATGATTATAATGAACCATTCATGACATGGTTCTAGAGCTGACAAAGAAACCTACCTTCCTCTTCTCTGTAAAAAGCGAGGGGCCACAGTTGGAGAATGTGATTGCTGTATTGACTGGCTTAGCTTGCATTTTTCTGCTTTGGTTTTAAGGAAGCATTCAGTGGGGAAAGGAGGAAGGTAAAAACTGGCTGACTATGGAGTAGAAATAAACAATAAAACCTTTTTTTTTTTTTAATTTAAAGAATTTCCCCACCACAGACTGGGTTTCCTTTCAGGCTTACCAGACTTTAAAACAACAACGACAACAAAACAAACAAAGAAAACAACCCTGGTCCAGGTTTTTAACCCTTTTAGATTTCTCCAGGCTCACCATGGCAGCTCACATAGCCTTGTCCTCAAACATAATCCTTCACTCCATAATGGCCTTGACCCAAACATTGCCTGATCTCCCTTAGTTAGGAGAGCCTAATCATAACTATGTACTCTGGATGGAGTTCATTTATTTGTTCAATAGCCAACTGTCAGCCAATCAAGAAGTCTCCTTTCCTTCAATCACATTATTTCCCTTTTTTTGGCAGTGGTTGTTAGCACAAACATTTATAAATTACCACCAGTATGTGCAGAACTTTGTTAAATGCTGGGAAAGACACAAAGATTAGTCCAGCTCTGAAGCAGCTTGTATTCTAGTAAGAGGATAAAACACAAACACAAAAAACTAGGATACAGAACACTACCGGATAGGCATTAAAAGAATTACAAAGGAACAAAGGCCATGTGAGGTCTTAGGGAGAAGGCTGCTATAGAGCAGAGGGAGCAGGGGAAAGCTTCATGGAAGAAGTGGCATGAGAGAAGGGCTTTTAAGGCTAAGTAATAATTCAAGGGATGGAGAAGGAAGGCCCTGCCAGGCAGAGGAAAGGGGTGGGTGGTGGCTGGGTAGGCATCCAGTTTGGCTAAAGCATGAGGCACCTGAGGGGACCAGTAGGAGATAAAGCAGGAAGGGGTGCTGGTACCATTGTGGAGAGCCTTGACTCCCAGGTAAAGAAGTTTGAACTTTAGGAAAACACTGAAGATTTCTCCATCACAATCACAGTATACTAAAATAAATAAATAAATTAATAAATTAATAAATACTAGATTTGTGAACCTGGAAGACCACTGTTCAAATCCCATCTGTGACAATTACAACCCTGTATCCTGTACCATTTCAGTGCCCCCCAAACAATTCTCTAAGCCTATAAATCTCAGGTGAGTGACCTGTGGTGGTGGAGGGAGTTTTACATTGATAAAATCATAGGTCCAAAAATAAACTTAAAAAAAATTTAAAATGCCAACTGCTGTTATTATTCCCTAATCAGTCCTGGCACTCCTCTCAACTAAAAGAACACGGAACATTTTTAACAACTTGCTAATGCAGTTTTTCCATCCCTTCAAAACTGTGGGATACTTGCTGCTCCTTTTTGGTTTTGTTCTCCACACTTAGCACTAAATATTCTTGCTTTCAAACTGTGTCCCTCTGAACCCTTCCCTTTGCATTCAGTTATTTTTGTGTCTCTGAGTTCTGAGCAGCAGCTTACTGTGCTTTGAGAGCCAGTGTCCAGCTGATTAAAAACAACCTTTTCTCTATTTCTGAGGTGAAAAAGCTCAATAGAAAAGAACTAGATTTGTATGGAAATAAGAGACCCTAAGCTATTCACAGCCTATGTGATCTTGAAGAAATCATATTCTGCCTCTGGGCCTCAGTATCCCCTATCAAGAAAATTCAAGTTTGATCTTGAAATTCTCTTCTGGTTCTTTTTCCCATTAAATTTTTTTTTCAATTAACAAACATTTGTGTGGTTTTTTTTCTCCCCTTTCCCAACATTGAAAAAAAAAAAAGAAAGAAAGAAAATCAAAGCCCTTGTAACAAATATAACCATAGTCAACCAAAATAAATTCTCCCATTGGCCGTGCCCAGAAATGTCCCATTCTGCATCTCTGTCAGAGGTGAAGAACTGGTTTCATCATCCAATATCTGGAGCAGTAGTTGGATATTGCAATGGTGTCAAAAGCAAATAGAAAGGGGACCATTAAACCAAACAGAAGGATCCTCATGGACCATATTTTGACTTGAAAACCACATATCAATAATTATGTTTTATTGTTTTCATTTATTTTGTTATATATTTCACAATTACATTTTCATCTTGTTCAAAAGTGCCTGTTGTATAAGTGAGTGTTATGTGACACTTTCTTCATGCTTCACTTCTCTGAGTTACTGTACTGATCAGGGTTCAAAGTTGTTTTTCCAATGTTGTTATATAAATGGTTCTCCCATTTCAGCTTACTTCCCTTTGGATCAGCTTGCTTCTAATTCTAAATTCTAAGAATTCAAGACCTGGATCTGCTAGGCTTGACACCTACAAACAATAAGCCCAGATGGAGGAAGGAATGGACATACGGTGGCCTTATGTCCCCAGCCCTGTTTGTTTTTATAAGACTACTAATTTTTAATAGTTAACATGTATTTGATGCTTTAAGATTTATAAAACATTAGCAATCACTTTTGATGTTCAATAATTTTTTTAATATTACTAGCAAGGTTGTCAACAGATAGGGAGACTAAGAATGGGGGAGAATGTTCCTGTATTCAAATATCTAAAAGGCTCTCATAGGAAAGAGGGATTTTTGACTCATTCTATCTGATCCTGGGCGGCAAAGCTAGGCTCAAAGTTGAAAAGAGAAGAAGAGAAACAAACCTTGGTTTGATGTGAGGGGAAAACTTTCTAACAATGAGTGCTAATACTAATATGTATTGTCGTAGAAATATGTATATAAGAAATGCATGTTTAACATATATTGGACTACCTGTTGTCTAAGAGAGGAAATAGGGGGAAGGGAGGGAAATAATTTGGAACACAAGGTTTTATAAGGGTGAATGTTAAAAATTATCTATGCATATGTTTTGAAAATAAAAAGCTTTAATAATTAAAAAAAGAATGTTGATAACAATCTTTACATATTAATTGGAAAAATAAAATAATATGGAATTTTTTTTTAAATCTAATAGACCAGAAAAAAAAAGTACTGACTAAAAAGCAACATGAGCTGACTCATGAGGTGATGAGCTCCCTGATCCTAGAAATATTCAAGAAGAGGCTGGATGACCATTTGTCAAGAGAAGTTATAGATTCCTGTTTTAGGTAGGAATTGGACTAGTGGCCTCATCCAGAGACCTCCAGCACTGACATTCTATGATTCCAAGGCAAAAACAGATTACAACTCAGAAATGTGATACAGCTAACATTGGAATTACTCTGAAATTACCAAATAGGAGGAGACCTAGAGAACACACACCTGAGGTTTAGTATATAGAAAGGAGCTATTGCAGTAAGAACCTTAAATACTGCTGAAGAGAGGCAGCTATGGAAAATCAATTTTCCAGGCTTATTTTTCTCAAACCATGAAAGAAAAACAAAATTATTCTGCAGGTTCTCACTTGTTTTCTGAAATTGTCTCAATATAAAGTGCCCATTTAGCTCTTGGCAACCCAGTTCTCAGTTGAGCCAGAACCCATCTGACTCCTTTCCCTGCTCCCAATATCTCAGACTCTGCCTGATCAGATCTCTGGGTACTAGAGAAGTACTTACCTAAATAATCAGTCTGATTTCCAAATTGTGGGTCTGACCCCCATCACATTTTTAAAAATCTTATTAGTTAAGCTTTGCAAAAAGAACTCTCTCAATGATCTATAATCACTGAGGAAAAGCCTTATGGGGCCAAAGGATCATAAACTTAGAAATACAAGCCACTTTAGATGTCACGTAAGCCAATCCTCACATTTTACAGATGAGGAAATGAAAGCAGACTACAAGGTGATTAAGTTGCAGGAGGAAGATTTAAATACTGGCTTTCTGGAATCAGTAAGACAGCACATAGACCAGGCTTTGTAAACCACAAAGCCCTAAGAATATGAGCAGCACATAGAAACATGGTGAGTCAAGGCAAAGCACTTATTAATTATCTACTACGTTCCAGACACTATATGAAACACTGGGGATACAAAGAAAGGCAAAGGCCAATCTCTGCTGTAAGGAAGCCCAGAATCTAATGGGGGAACAGGCAAATACAATTCTGTACAAACAAGATGAAGACAAGATAAACTGGAGATAATCACAGAGGAAAGGCCCTAAAATTAAAGGGGATTATAAAAGGCTTCTTGGGGGAGAGGGGAGGGGAAAGGGAGTGATATTTTAGTAGAGACTTGAAGCCAGGAAGTAAAGATGAGGAGAGAGGGGAGCATTCCAGGTACAGGGGACAGCCAATGAAAATGCCTAAATTTGGGTAATAAGAGTGTCCTGGGCAGAGGCCAGTGACAGTAGATCAAAAAGAATGGGAGAAGACAGGAAGATGGAAGAAGGCTGGAAAGGCAGGCAGGAACTTATGAAGTGTTCTGAATGCCAGGAGTTAATATTTGATCCTGAAAATGAAAAGGAGATACTGAAGTTTAAATTTTAATTTTAATTTTAATTTAAGCTTAAATTAGAGAGGGGTATTATGGCCAGATCTGGACTTTGGGAAAAACCAGTTTGACAGCTGAGGATGGACTGGAGTGGGGAGATATTTCAGGCAGGAAACCAGCTAAAATAGATGAATAGAAAGGAGTTTCACATTTTCTCAGAGAGGTGGTAATGTGGCAGAATGAGTCTCTGATTGGTTTTAGAAGTACCTATATCATGGACCCAGTTCTTTGGCTAGTTACCATGTAAATTTTCTTCTTACTAGCAGTCTCTTTATTATTGGAATACATGGGAGCTGTTGAAATACACGGGAGCCACCTGACAGTGGCTGCTGGAGATCCAACCCAGACCTGCAGAATGAATTTCCTCTTGTGAGAGGATGATACAAGGAGACTGAGAGGCAGTTGCTGTTCTCTCACTAACTTCCAGATCTCTGGCTCCAAACTCTCCTTCCTACAAAGCCACAGAGACGTACACTCCAGAGCATCTGAGAACTCAGTGATCTGCTTCTGAGTTACCAACAAACCTTGTTTCTCTGTTAACCTAACTAAGTCTGTTTCACGCTTCCCTTGGAAAGGAGACTCATGTCTTAGTATTTGCCTCATTTTGGTTGAAAAACAAAAGTGACTAGACTAGCCCTTCCCCATTCTTCTCACTTGCCTATTTCTATTCTTACCCTTCCAGGTCACAGGGACTTCTCCACTGAACTTGGCTGATGGTGTCAGTCGAGCTGATTTGTATAGGACCTCACCTAAAGCTCCATGTCTGGACACCAAATGTTGTGTCCTACTTACTAGAATCCCCAAGTTGGAGTGACAAAACATGCTAGATTTTCAGACATAGAACACAAACTGTCAGAAACGGAAAGGACCTTAGAACATATGTTAGAGCAGGTAGAGAGATCTTAGTGACTATAAGGTGTTGTGTCCTGCTTTTTAGAGCTCCCAAGTTGGGGTGACAAAACATACTGTTGCTTTCTAGATCCCCGATGCCGGGGTGAGTAAAATGTACCTTCCTAGTGGAGAAGTGATGAGGTGGGACTCCATTTTTCCACTATCCTCAGGAGTCCCACCTCTTCACATCTCCACTAGGAAGGTACATTTTACTCACCCCAGCGTGGGGGCTCTAGAAAGCAGGACACAACACCTTACAGTCACTAAGATCTCTCTACCTGCTCTAACATATGTTCTAAGATCCTTTCCATTTCTGACAATTTGTGTTCCATGTCTGAAAATCTAGCACTGGTGGTCCATTTTCTGTATTATAAGGACTGACTTTCCAGGTCCTAAAGCTGCTTCCAAATAAAAAGCCAGCTCTGACATTGTATTATTCTCTACGGATCCTTGGGGCCAAAGCTCTTGAGTCAGACCCACTTTACTCACCATCTGCTACTACGACAGATGAGTTGGTTCCTCAGAAAGTAAAATTGAGTCAGAGAATGTATCATGTAGTGCAATGTGACAAGGAAAAATAGTGGCTCAGGGATGAACCACAAACCGGCTTTAGTCCCGATACTACGAGAGGTCCCAAAACTAGTCTTGGTGGACAGAATGTGCCATGTCCTAAAAACAGCAAGTTGATCTTCTCTCTCCCTCACTGGTCCTTGTCATCTAAGGACATCCATCTCAACGGCTGATCACTAGAGAAGACCAACCCCAGCAGAGAACAGAGGATAGCAAGCGGCCGACGGATCAGAGACTTAGCGGGTGGGTGGTTCACCTCCTCACTCCTTGCCTCTCAGGCTAGGAGAACAGCCCTTCTTGCCTGCTTAGAACTGAATCAGAACCACAATAATAGAGGATGACTGCTGTCAGAGCTGGCAGGGATCTTAAAGTCAAGTTGGGAATGACCTTAGACATTATACAATTTTACCTCCTCATTTCATTCAGTTCCAGAGGGAAGATGTGACTTACCCAGGTTGACTCGGTGAATTTGGGGCAGAGCTAGGGATACTAAGAATAGTAATAATTCCTCCATGTATCTAGCACTTAGCACAGCGCCTGGCACAAAGCTGGAGTTTAAAAGATGCCAGTTGACTGA
Source organism: Sminthopsis crassicaudata (assembly GCF_048593235.1). NCBI lineage: Eukaryota > Metazoa > Chordata > Mammalia > Dasyuromorphia > Dasyuridae > Sminthopsis > Sminthopsis crassicaudata. Next base: position 448,732,948 of record NC_133618.1, on the reverse strand, counting down.
CTATATATATATATATATATATATTACTCTTTGTTTACAAAGGATTTTGGGGTCTATTAGCTCATCTGATCCCCACTATACACCACTGTGAAATTCTTAATACTAATATTATTCCATTTTATAAATGACAAATCTGCAGGGAAGTGATGTGTCCAGATCACATGCCCATTAAACAGTAGAACTAGGACTGAAATTGGGTCTTCTGACTGCTTATGACTATTCTTCCAACCACACTAGCCTTCTGCTTTGACAGAAAATGTCCAAACATACTAATTTTGTTCCCTTTTCCCATTTCCTCTTTATTTCTTTTTTTGGAAGAGGAACAACTATCCCAAACAAGGATAATGGTGCTCATTGAACAGATTAAGAGATTTTCAGAGATGGCAGTGACTCAAATTCAGGGCCCCTCACTCCTAGCCTAGTAGTATTCTTTCTGCTGTACTATCCTGACTTCGATGTGAGGAAATGTACAACACTGGGAAGGGGTAGGAGGTGTAGATTATGTAGAATATTGCGAGATGAGTCCAAGGTCAGACTGTGGAGAGCCTTGAATGCCAGGTTAAGAGTGTGAGCTCTGTAAGCAATGATAGCTTTTGAGCAAGAAGACATAATGATCAGAGTTAGTTAGGCCTTGGAAACATTCATCTGTTGGATGGATTGTTTGGGGGGTAGGGCAGTCTGAGAGAGACCACTGGCAGCAGTGATAGAATGAAAGAAATTAGAAGTAGGCGTTGAGAATTTTAGTCCTGGCTCCAATGTTAAATAGCTATGTCACCATTTCCCAGGTCTCAGTTTCCCCACTTGTAAAATGAAGAGATTGGATCCTAAGATTCCCTCTAACTTCAAAAGATATGACTCTTTAACTCTATTATCACAATCAGACTGGGCAGAGGGTAATGAGGACCCGAATATAGGTGGTGACTGGGAGGCTGTAGGAGATATCAGAGAAATAAATAAAGTTTTCAGACCTGGTCACTGGGATCTGGGAAATACAACTAACACATGAAATTTTAAACAATACAGAATAAATGGGTGTCACAAGGTGGCATAAGCTCAGTTGTCCAAAGAAGTCAGTTCTTTGAGTTCCACAGGAAGGGTTCATTGAATCATAGGATGTAAAACTGGAAAATACCCTACAGAATCATCTCATCCAATCCCTTCACATGATTCAAACCCAGTTCTTGTGATTCCAGATTTCTATTGGCCTTTTAAAAAAATATCCTCTAGTCCCTTTTATTGTTTAAATGAATGCAGATGGTATATAGAAGCTAAACAATTAGCGTATGTATAATTATTTTTGTTTTGCACTCACTTAGCAGTAAAGTTTAATAACCTGATGTCGCTATTTTCCCCCCCAATCTTTAAACATTTTATTTAGTTCACCAATTCTCTCTCTCTCTTTCTCTCTCCCCTCCTTCCTCCCTCTTCCTCTTCTTCCCTCCCTGAGATGGTAAGCAATCAGATAACATATGCAATTAAAAATTTTTTTTAATTTTAATTTTTAAAATTTCCATATTAATCATTTTGCACAAGAAGATTCAAATAAAAGAAAAAATGAAAGTGAAAAAATAGCATGTTTTAGTCTGTGTTCAATCAATATCAGTTCTTTCTCTGGAGGAGAATATTACTGAAAATAGCTTAAGTCATGCCATAATTTTCTGTGTACAATATCCTCTTGATTCTTTTTACTTCATTATGTATCAGTTCATATAAGTCTTTCCAAGGTTTTCTAAAATCATTCTGCTTGTCATTTCCTATAGCACAATAATATTCCATTTCAATCAGACACCATGGCTTGTTTAGTCATTCCCCAGTTGATAGGCCATCATAAAAAGAGCTGCAATAAATACTTTTGTACAAATAGGTCTTTTCCTTTTTTGTTTTTGGTTTTGTATTTTTTATTTGTGGGTTAGGTTTTTTATTTTAGTTGGGTTTGGATTTTTTTCTTTTGGGGTTATAGACCTAGTAGTGATATTCCTAGATTAAAGGGTATATACAATTTTATAACTATGAGCATAGTTCCAAATCCAGGCTCACATACTGAGGAAGATTTCCTAGTGATCCCTGCAGGATTTAAAATAGGTGATGAGCAAAGACATTTCCAGTGACGGCAAAACCGAGAGAAGCAGCAACAGGTTAGGTGTATAATAGTCTCAGAGACTACCCAGACAAGCAGAAGTAAGAAAAGTGTTTTAGGGACTAGTGAAAAGTAAGGCTGAGGCCAAAGATTAGAGAGATTCTGAAGAGCCTTGGATGACAATCTAAGTTTGGATTGCATCCAGTAGACACTTGGGAGCCACAGATAGTTTCAGAAAAGATATGATGAAAGTGATATTTTCCTTGATTACATTTTTAGTTTATACTAAGAGAGGGCTTCCTCTTACTGGCTCTTACTAAGGATATCTGTCCAAAAGCCATGTTTTCCATTCATCTGCTACATTCAGCCTTCTAAATAAATCTCTACTCTTTCATTTGGAAAATCAGGCTATTTCCCCTCTCTCAAGCACTGCTGGCCAGCCACAGACATCCTTCCTCAATTCCTATTCAATGCATGGTGAGCACTACTAACCTGCATCAGACCACTGCACCAAGACCCACAGAGCCAGGCTGCCCTCTGCCCCAACTCCTTTTGCCAACTACATTCTCAATGTTTTCAAAAAGGAAATCAAATCAGAGGGATCCTTCCTTGGATTTTATGAAGGGTAGGAGACTCTAGCGGACACACTAGAGTGGCAGGTGCTTTGACCTTGACTTTGGGCTCAAGGCTAAGTTCAGACATTAGCCATGTGATCTAGAGCATGTCTCTTCATTTTAGGTTCACCTTGTCACAGAGGACAAGGCACTCTAAATCATAAAAGATGATGTAAATACCAAATGTGAAATAATATTTCTATTTCAAAGCTCCACATTTTGTTGTCATAGGTAGTGTTTCTACCACCACAGATCCCAACTCCTTTGACTTAGCAGATGGTCTCTAATAGCTGTTGTGGCCAAATGAATCGTCCCCCGTGACCATCCTCACAAAATGGGTATCTCCAAAGTTTAGCCACAGTAATCCTTAGGCATCAAAAATACAGACCTTCCCTGGCCCCTCATCAGACTGACAAGACCGACCCAAAACTTGGGCTCTCCTACAATCACATCTGAAAGCCTAGAGGAATTAGGGTATTACAATATGACTAACAAAAATACTTATGATTATCTTTTTTGTTGTTGTTCAAATCTGTGATTTTGTTGATTTAGGGAACTTCCCAGTGAGGAAATAACATTTGCCTGCGCAGACCAACAACAGAGGATTGCCGGAGGCATTTCTGAAAGATCACAAAGTGAACATCACCTCAAAGCCAGGGTTCCTCATTTCAGTATCACTATTCTTTCCATGAATCACCTGCCTTTGGGAGCACTAAGTGGTACAGTGGAGAGAGCACCAGGCTCTATGGGTCTACAGTTCAAAATTGCACCCAGATACTTGCTAGTTGTGTGACCCTGGGTAAGTCACTTAACCCTGTTTGCCTCAGTTTCCTCATACTTGAGTATCTTTGCCAAGAAAACCCCAAATGAAGTCATAAAGAGTTAGACATGGTTAAAAACAACAATCTGCTTTCAATGTGGACAAATGCACAAAAGTAAGCAAGGACAGAGATTGGAGAGCAGAGGTGTTACATACCTGGCTCACAGGCCAAATGTAGCTCACAACTCTTCTGACTATAGATCAAAATGCAAACAGGAAATATTAATAAAATAAATAAAAATACAATATGTTGTAATGTTAAAATATGGTCTTCTAAGCAGATAAGTGTCCATAGATCCTGATGCTTGATTTAGTGCCTTTCCCCTCCTCATCTACCTTCACACACCTCCCATTTCCCTTCTCTCTGCCCCGTCATCCTTGCCTCATTTGCATTTGAGTCAGACACTGCCAGTATAGAGTATTTCAAGGGAAGTAAGAAGCAGGATTAGAATACAAGCCTTCTAGATCCCAAGGCCAGCTCTCCTTCCCTTGCCCCTAGCAACCATGAAAACAATAGCCAATATATTCTGCTCAAAGGGACAAGAGACCCAGGTTCTTCCTGGGTCCTGGGACTTCCTTCACTTTTGTGGAATGACTTCATCTTTCTTTTTGGATCTCAGATTTTCCATTTTGACTCCAGAAATCAGAAGGCCTTCAATTCCAGGCTGACACTCCCTTCCATGTTCAATTGAAGGGGGCTTTGATGCAAGAGGGCGGGCCAGAACTAAAATGTTATTTTAGGAAGATAACTGACAGCTCTTAGAGACCGATAAGGTAGAAACCAGAAGCACAGAACTTCAGAGACTGGGAGGCCACACTCCAAAAGTAATCTCCATTAAATGGTCTTTCAGCCTCAGCTACAAGAGTACAGTGTGGAGAAACCCCTCACTTCCCTCCTCAGAAGCCTAGTGTGCATTTCCTGACTCCTACCCTTTGCTCCTGCTCCTGTCCTCTGAGACCAGATGGAACGAGTCTAATCCCTCCTCCCCATGAGAGCTGGCATGTCCTTCTCTTCCCCCTGTTCTTCTCACCTCCTTAGCTTTTGCTTTTCCAGACTAAATACTGTTCCTTCAACTGATCCTAACATGGCATGGACTCAAGGTCTTTCACCATTTTGCGTCTCCTCCTCTGGCCACTCTCTAGACTATCAAAATCATTCCCAAACTATTAGTCCTAGAACAAAGGCAATATTCCAGGTGTATTCAGCACACCTGGATCCAGGCCCAGCAGGATCATGACCACCTCCCTATTCATGAAAGCTCTGCCTCACAGTGCAGTTCTAGAGCAAAGGAGCCTTTTTGACTCATGCTAAGCTTATGGACCACTCGAACCCCCAGATCTTTTTCAAACATCTGTCTAACCATTCTTCTCCAATAACATACTTGTAACATAGATTAAAAAAAACAAACCAACCAACCTCAAGTTAAAAATCTGAATGGCTGTCCTGTGGAAGGCAGATTAGGTTTGTTCTATCTGGTCCTATAGAGAAGTAGGAGCTATGTGTAGAAGTGTATCCCTACTGAATTTCTTTTTATTAGATTGATCTTGTCTGTCAAAAACTTTTTAGAATTTAATTGTGTTACCTAGCTATCTATGCCTTCCAGCTTTGGGTCACCTGCAAATATAAGATGGCACCTACCTCTTTATTCAAGTTATTGATTACAGGGTAAGGTGAAAATGAGTTCTCAGAATAGATCTCTGTGGACCTCCTTTGGAGATATCCTTCTTGAATTGACACTGAACCACTATACCTATTTTGAATTGAACTATTCTACCAGTTCCAAATTCATCTATTATTTAGGTGACCTAACAGACAAAACTCTGGAGCTGCAGTTAAGAGACTAAGTTCAAAACCCACCTCCAATCCTAACTAATTATATGACCCTGGACCAAGTCACTTACTTCTCTCTGCCTTAATTTTCTCATCTGTAAAATGGGGATAATAATAGCATTTATCTCTCAGGGAAGATAAAATGAAATAATATTTATAAAGTGTTTTGCAAACTTTAAAGTTCTATATAAATGTTAGTTATAATTGCTTCTATTATCTAATTATTTGCATTTTTACCTAGTTCAAATTTTTCAATATTTTATACAGAATAGCAAGAAATGCTTTATTAAACATTTTACAAAAATCTAGGTATAGTCTATCTATAGCATTCCACTTATCTGTCAGTCCATTTATCCTGTTAGAAAAAGAAATAAGATTAACCTCTGATTAGGACATAAAGATGAGACATCATACCAAAATTTGTGGAACGCAGCTAAAGCGGTAATAAGGAGAAATTTTATATCTTTAGAGACTTACTTGAATAAAATAGAGAAAGAGAAGATCAATGAATTGGGCTTGCAACTAAAAATGCTAGAAAAGGAACAAATTAAAAACCCCCAACCAAATACTAAATTTGAAATTCTAAAATTAAAAGGAGAAATCAATAATACTGAAAGTAAAAAAACTATTGAATTAATAAATAAAACTAAGAGTTGGTTTTATGAAAAAGCCAATAAAATAGATAAACCTTTGGTAAATCTGATCAGAAAAAGGAAAGAGGAAAATCAAATTGTTAGTCTTAAAAACGAAAAGGGGGATCTTTCCACCAATGAAGAGGAAATTAGAGCAATAATAAAGAATTACTTTGCCCAACTTTATGCCAATAAATTTGATAACTTAAGTGAAATGGATGACTACCTCCAAAAATATAGGCTTCCTAGATTAACAGAGGAGGAAGTAAACTTCTTCAATAGTCCCATTTCAGAAAAAAGAAATAGAACAAGCTATTAATCAACTCCCCAAGAAAAAATCCCCAGGACCAGATGGATTTACATGTGAATTCTACCAAACATTTAAAGAACAATTAGCCCCAATGTTATATAAACTATTTGAAAAAATAGGGGATGAAGCAGTCCTACCAAACCCCTTTTATGACACAGACATGGTACTGATACCTAAACCAGGTAGGTTGAAAACTGAGAAAGAAAACTATAGACCAATCTCCTTAATGAATATTGATGCTAAAATCTTAAATAAGATATTAGCAAAAAGACTTCAGAAAATCATCCCCAGGATAATACACTATGATCAAGTAAGACTTATACCAGGAATGCAGGGCTGGTTTAATATTAGGAAAACTATTAGTATAATTGACCATATTAATAATCAAGTTAACAAAAACCATATGATCATCTCAATATATACAAAAAAAGCATTTGATAAAATACAACATCCATTCCACTAAAAACACTTGAGAGTATAGGAATAAATGGACTATTCCTTAAAATAGTCAGGAGCCTATATTTAAGACCGTCAGTAAGCATAATATGTAATGGGGATAAACTGGAGCCTTTCCCAGTAAGATTAGGAGTGAAACAAGGTTGCCCACTATCACCATTACTATTCAATATTGTATTAGAAATGCTAGCCTCGGCAATAAGAGTCGAGAAAGAGATTAAAGGAATGAGTAGTTAATGAGGAAATCAAACTACCACTCTTTGCAGATGAAATGATGGTATACTTAGAGAACCCCAGAGATTCTAATAAAAAGTTATTAGAAATAATTCACAATTTTAGCAAAGTTGCAGGATACAAAATAAATCCACATAAATCCTCAGCATCTTTATACATCACCAACAAAATGCAACAGCAAGAGATACAAAGAGAAATTCTATTCAAAACAACTGTCGAGAGTATAAAATATTTGGGAATATATCTACCAAAGCAAAATTACAAAACACTTGCCACAAAAATAAAGTCAGATTTAAATAATTGGAAAACATTCAGTGCTTGTGGACAGGCTGAGCGAATATAATAAAGATGACAATACTCCCCAAACTAATCTATTTATTTTGTGCTATACTAATCAGACTCCCAAGAAACTATTTTAATGACCTAGAAAAAATAACAACAAAATTCATGTGGAAGAATAAAAGGTCGAGAATTTCAAGGGAATTAATGAAAAAAAAAAAGTCAGATGAAGGTGGTCTAGCTATACCTGATCTAAAGCTATATTATAAAGCAGCAGTCACCAAAACCATTTGGTATTGGCTAAGAAATAGACTAGTTGATCAGTGGAACAGGTTAGGTACACAGGACAAAATAGAGTACAACTATAACAATCTAGTGTTTGACAAACCCAAAGATCCCAACTTTTGGGATAAGAATTCATTATTAGAAAAAAACTGTTGGAAAAACTGGAAATTAGTATGGCAGAAATTAGATATGGACCCACACTTAATATCATATACAAAGATAAGATCAAAATGGGTCCATGATTTAGGCATAAAGAATGAGATCATAAATATATTAGAGGAACAGAGGATAGTTTACCTCTCAGACTTGTGGAGGAGGAAGGAATTTATGACCAAAAGAGAACTAGAGATCATTATTGATCACAAAATAGAAGATTTTGATTACATTAAAAAAAGCTTTTGTACAAACAAAACTAATGCAAATAAGATTAGAAAGGAAGTAACAAATTGGGAAAATATTTTTACAGTTAAAGGTTCTGATAAAGGCCTCATTTCCAAAACAGAGAACTGACTCTAATTTATAAGAAATCAAACCATTCTCCAATTGATAAATGGTCAAAGGACATGAACAGACAGTTTTCACATGATGAAATTGAAACTATATCCACTCATATGAAAGTGTTCCAAATCACTATTGATCAGAGAAATGCAAATTAAGACAACTCTGAGATGCCACTACATACCTGTCAGATTGGCTAAGATGACAGGAAAAGGTAATGATGAATGTTGGAGGGGCTGTGGGAAAACTGGGACACTGATGCATTGTTGGTGGAGTTGTGAAAGAATCCAGCCATTCTGGAGAGCAATTTGGAACTATGCCCCAAAAGTTATCAAATTGTACATGCCCTTTGATCCAGCTACTACTGGGCTTATATCCCAAGGAAATACTAAAGAAGAGAAAGGGACCTGTATGTGCTAAAATGTTTGTGGCAGCTCTTTTTGTAGTGGCTAGTAACTGGAAAATGAATGGATGCCCATTAATTGGAGAATGGTTGGGTAAATTATGGTATATGAATTTTCCCAAGAACTGAAGTTAAGCTGAATGACCTATTGTTTGTAGACTCTGTTCTTTTTCCCTTTTTAAAAGTCCTGGAAGAACAATTAAGAGTTGTTGGAGAGTCAGATACCTAAGAAAATAAAATTTAGTTCTGCAGTAAAGATCAGTAAGAAATAGAAAATGCTAACCACTGCACCAAGGTCTTCTTGTCCCATCTATTTTCACATGGTATCTTTCAAGAATCTTGGGCTGTTGCAGATAAATGATTGCCACCAGAAATTTTGGGGCAGGAGAGAGGAAGCAGATCTTCTCCTTCCCATACCTACCCTGTATCCCTTTAATAAAGATTTAAAAAGATATCTAAGAAAAATGAATAAAGCAATCCCTTACAGTTTCTGGAACACATTTCCAACCATTGCCACATATGATACCCAATAATAACCCTATGAGGAATTAATGTATGGGAATTAATATCCCCATTTGGAAAAGAGGGAAATTAAGATCCAGAAAAGAGACATTAACTTGCTGAAGCAATAGCATGTACCTCATGGGTATCAGAGACAGGCCCTGAACTCCAGGATCCTTTTTTTAATGACTCTGCCCCTCATGGCCAATGTAAAGTCTCTTTTCTCTACAGTTGCTGTCCCATCCAGAGACAGAAACTGAGCCCAGTTTTACTTGGTGCTGAATCATGATGAGCCACTCGTTCCTTCCCCCCTGCTCAGAAAAGTCTTCATTTCACATGACTTCCTCTGATTCCCAAGAGGCCCCTGACAGGAGGGGAAATTCTAAGGACTCCACATGAAAATAGGGTCATAGCTGTAGACAAACTGACAAGGGAGCTGAGCTATGGTGAGAGGGGGAGGGGAGGAGACAAGAAAGCAGGCGGCTTCCCTAAAGCCACATGGCTCTAATCACTTCCTGTAGTCAAATTCTAGGGTTTTCAGTCTCTCCCCTTCTTGGATTAGCTTATCTCTATTCACACCACTCACCTGGTTCGCTATAGAAAGCAATTAGGTGGTGCAGTTGACAGAGAGTTGGGTCTGGAGTCAAGAAGACCTGAGACACTTATTAGCTGTGCAATCCTGGACAAGTCATTTAACCTCCATTTGCCTTATCCCACTGGAGCAGGGAATGGTTACAATATTTGGGCCAAGAAAACTCCATGAGTAGTATGGTCCATGAGGCTCTGAAAAGTTGCATATCAGTGAACAACAATACTCCTGGAACTTTGCTTGTGCTATCCTCCAAGCTGGAATGCCTTCCCTTTCCCATTTCTGACTATTTTAATTCCACCAATTTTTGAAATCTTTCACAAAGACTTCCCCCATAGTTAGAAACAATCGTTTCCCTCTAAGACTTCACTTGGCACTTGGTTTGCTCCTGATACATAGAATACATTTTTGTATTTCACTTATTTGAAGTTGCCTTTGATGCCTCTCTTCTAGACAGCAAGCCTATGAGAGTGAGATTATGATTCTATTAATCTTTGCTTGTTATATGTAACTATCATAGGCTTATTGTATAAAGCACACATTGAATAAATATGTATTAAAACCACTAAGATGCTTTAGTTATTTTTAGAAAGAGAAGGAGCAAAAGAAGGAAGAGAAGAAGGAAAAGAAGAAAGAGAAGGAAGAAGAGGAGCAGGAGGAAAAGAAAGAGAAGAAAAAGGAGGAAGAGAAGAAAGGGAAGAAAAAAGAGAATGAAGAGGAGAAAGGGAAGAAAGAAGAGGAGGAGGAGAGAACAGACCTTATTCTCAGGAATCTTAGGGCCTAATTGGGGAGCTAAGATTCATCCACAAGAAAAAAGAGCAATCTTATTTCAATTCAGCCAGTATTTAATTGTATTCCTCACCAATCAAAATAACCTATCAGCAATGGGATGGAATGGGTGACTTTCCAGATTTCTGACCTTAATGCTTTTGCACAAGTTGTTCCTCAAATCTAGAATAAATTTCTCCCCTGGCTCTGCTTCATGGAATTCCCAACTTCCTTCAAAGCACAGCCTGCATGCCTCTTCTCACATGAGAATCTCCCAGAAGGTACCCAAACACACACACTCATTCTTCTGATATACCTTTTATAAATTTACATTTACTAACTTTTCATGTTATATTTCCTCAACACCAGCAGGAGCAGAATATAAGCTTCCTGAGGTCAGGGCCTGTTTCATTTTTGGCTTCATATTCCCAGTACCTAGTATAATGCCTGTTGTTCATAATGTCTGACTCTTCATGACCCCATATGGGGCAAATAGGATTAAGTGACTTGCCCAGCTAGTAAGAGTTTGAGACTGGATTTAAACTGAGGAAGAAGTCTTTCTGACTCCAGGTCCAGGCCCACGCCCTCAATATACTCCTCCACCTAGCTTCCCTGCTGTAAGAAGGAGGTACTTAATAAATGTTTGAACTGAACTGAGCAGCATGCCCTGTGGTGCTGCTACCCACTCAGTGGGGCACCCAGACCAGAATGGGCCTTATGTTCTTCTTGCACAGAATGAAGGCCTCGGGCTGCAGATCTCCAAGGTCCTTTTGAGTCTGATACTAATACACAGTTCAGGGAGCTCTGTGTTTGCCAGAGAAAACACCACCATCCCTTACCCAGCTGTGCCTTACTCTTTACTTCACGAGTTTACTTCATGAGTTACTGTTGACAAACCTTGTGGTCACCTAATAATGAGCATTTTCAGCCTGGTGCTGGCCAGGAACATGGGGAGGGTCCTTCCCCAAGACCTTTCTATTCTGGTCAAACTTGCCTAGACTTTGTTGACTCAGCCTGGGAGAGACCTGGGCCAAGAGAAGCAGCATGGAAGTCTACAGATAATAGGAACATCAGATCTGGGTTCAAATCCTACTTCGACACTCAGTGCTGGAGGCCCTGGACAAAGATCAGCTTCTTCATTTGTAAAATGAGGGTGACATTGGGCCCATCACGTGAGATGATATATGCGAAACACAATAGAAATGTCCACTTTTTTGGAGAGAGCCATCAGGGTCGCCTTGCTACCAGGATAGTGCATCAAGAAAAGAGGACTGGAACAGGACAAAGAGCAACGCATGATGCTTGACCAATAAGCTTTGGGGGGAGACTGCAGGGATTTTGGGGGTACAGGCCTCTTGGTGGGAAAACTGCAAAATATAAAGCATTAGACTGGTGTGAAGAAAAGAGAGGTGAGGTGAGAGAAAGGTGGCCAGGAAAATCAGTATTAGGACCCACCCCGAGCCCTTCTTAGCAGGGTGACCCTGAGCAAGCCTTTTCACCTTTTTACACTGTGGGTTACCCTCCAGCTCAGAAGGTCTACATTCTAACTCCTATGTACTTGGGGCCTATTCTACATTCTGTGTTTTAGGATTCCTTGATTTTTTGATAGGTTATATTCTTTACTGGTCAGTGGGTCCTAAATCCAGATCCCTTTGGGCTTTCTTGATGCCAAGAATTTTCCCCTACATTAGATAGCAGAAGACAGGACTGATTTTGATTTGGATTAAATAGTTTGGGGGAACTTTGTTTAACGAGGACAAACTGATCAATAGGACAAAACAAATTCAGCAAACATTTTTAGTGTGTAAGGGATCTTTCTATAGAAAACACTTTATTCCTTTTGAAGTGAAGCCCTGATGTGATCCTGATAGTAACCCTGAGCTCAGCTGGGTGGGGATTATTATTATTATTATTCCTGTGTCAAGGTGGTAGACAATGAGGTGCTGAGAAGTACATGGATTTGTTCTGACTTAGTAGCAAACAATGTCAAGAGTGGGAAATAGAATCCAGGTCTCCTGTGTCTCAGCTGAACGCCTACGTCAAGGTACCATGATGTCTTATACCTGATCGCTTGAGGCCGCCTCACCATTATTGTACCAAGTCAGGAATGCTCATCCTGGTGCTTCCCAGGAATGGCCTGCATTATACCAAATAAAACAAAGAATCCAGAATGTTGAGACCATCAACTCCAAATCTCTCATTAGAGGTGGGAAAACTGTGGCTCAGAGAAAAGTAATTTGCACCATGCTAGCCAGGGAATAAATGTTAACACCTGACTTCTTTACTTCACGATTCACTGTCACAACCTTAAAAGCAGACACATACCCTTTTAAGGGGCCCATGCTGAGGAGATGTGCATCTCCCCAAATTGAGATGAAATCGGTTTCTCCCTCTTCAAAAGGCAACATGAACAGCCGATTGGCTGGTGAGGGAAGGAAAGGGTTATCATTGCCACATCTGCACATAAGCCAGAGGAAAGCTATGACAGCAGAAAGAAATGGGATGACTTCCCCCCTCCCAGCACTTTCCAACCCTCCAAGCAACTTCTTTCCAATAAAACACAAAGAGGTCACTGGCTATTCACCCACCCAGCAAAGGAATCCACATTGATAAAAGGGGCACAGCAGAAGCCCCTATAGCAGAAGGCCTATTAATGAGCCAAGAATGCACATTCCCTGAAAGGAGAGAAGCAGAGAGAAAAACCGGATGGCAAGGACTGACTGAGCTTGAATTCCATCTTGCCTCCAAATCCCAGCTAAAGATTTATCTCCTCCCTGAGGCACCATTTTCCCCAACCCCCATCTCAACTTGCCTAAAAGAATAAGATCAACCGGAAATAATAATGTCATCAGGCATTTTTGTGGCACTTCAAACTTTTTCAAGATACTTTCACAGATTGGATTCCCCTAATCCCTTTACTTTCTTTGGTATAAGGATAGACTATCTGGGTGGGGAAGGGGATTCAACGCCAAAAGAAAAGTTATTAATAATTTTAAAAATTACTTTCCAGAGCAGTCTGCAGAAGGGGACAGGTCAAACCTGGGGGCCAAGAAATATTAATTCTTAATAGCCTGTGAGCTCGCAAACGGCAGGAACTTATTATTAGCTAGACTTGATCTCTCTTCCTGCATAGCAGGTACTTAAAATACTTGTTGAATTTAATATGGATATAAAAGATTATAAAGTTGCCTACAAAGGTGAGGTACAATTATTACCTTCTGATCCAAACTTTCTTTAAGTGATCTTGTAGTCAGGAGACCTGCAAGGAATAAATAGATTTACAATTGTTAGGGACCTTAGAATTGATCTGGTTCCCTCATTTACAAATTAGGAAACTGAGGTTCATAGTCACATAAGTAGAAAGTAGCAAAACAGATTTGGACTGAGACCTTGACTCCAGATCCAGTATTCTTTCCACCCTAACACCCACATTAGACAACAGACTGCATGTCTTGGTAGTGAGACTTCTTGGCCAATTCCAGAGCAAGTCATTTCAGTCTCTGGAGACAACTGTGGTAATACAACAGGATGTGGAATTCAGAAGCTTTGGGCCTGAATCTTGGCTCTGCTACTAACCAGCTGTGTGACATTCGGCAAGTCACTTAATCTCTGTGGACCTCAGTTTCCTGCTCTGGAAAATGATCTTTAAAGTCTCATCTTGCTCAAAATCCCATGATCTTATGATTCTATTCCCCGGTTTTCCCCAGAGACAGCTTGCTGTAAAGAAGGGACTTTGAAACATAAGCATGAAATTTCTGTGTCCTAGGAGGGAGTGAGGGAGTATGAGTACACATGAGAGAGGAACTCGAGTTTCTACTCCCTGCTTTCTCATATCCTCAAGTCCATTCTCTGCTGAGGCAGGGGAGGGAGGAGTTTGCTGGGTATAGAGATAGGAATGTGGGAGCTGGTCCCAACTTTCCAAAGCCTAGCCAGTAAGGGGATAACCTCAACTAATGAGTTCTTTCTAATAGGGCTCATTCTTTCCAACTGGACTCCTTCAGTACAGGGCCTGCAGAAAGAACTTTCATTTTTAAATGAGAGGAGCTGAGTTTGAATCTTAATTCTCTTGTTCCCAACTGTGTGACCTAGGACAAGGTCAAGTCTCAGTTTTCTCATCTATAAAATGTGGGGTTGGAATCAGATAACCTAAAGTCCCTTCCAGTTCTAGATGTATGAACAGTAATAAATAAAAATCAGTATATTTTTGTAACACTTTAAGATTTCCACAGAACTTTTTTCTCCATTCTCCTTTGAGGCAGGTATTATCATCCCCATTTTATAAATGAGGAAACAGAATCTCAGAGAAAGTGACTAAACTTAAGTCCCACAGCTAAATATCAGAGCTAGCATTAAAATCCAAGGCTTTCAATTCGAGTCTGGCAAGTACTTTTTACTCTATACACCTCTAGGGAAAAGTTTTGAATAGGAAAAACACTGAGTGAAAAAACTGGAGTGGAAGGAAGAGGGTGAGGGTGGGGAAAAGACCTGGGACTCAGCCATCTTTGAGCAATACTTATTGAGCATCTACTCTGTGCTCAGTACTGTATAATAAAGCATACCCAAATCTGGGTTGGGTTAGTCTCTAGTCCATTTTTTTTTTTTAAACAAATGGGAAAGCCATCAATCAATTTATAAGCATTTAATAATATGTACCATATTTCAGGAAGTGTGCACTGGAGATATAAAAAGAAAGCAAAACCCAGTTCCTGTCCTCGAGGAGCTTACCTAGTGAAGAGATACTCATAAGAGAGTGGATGGACAATAGTCTTAGAAGGGAAGGCCTTAAGGGCAGGAGGCAACTCCAGAAAAAGTCTCTTGTGGAAGGTGGTGTTTTAGGTGAGACTTGCAGGAAGCCAGGGATTTAAAAACAGAGGTGAGGAGAGAGAACATTCCAGAGGAATGCCCATATAAGGAGTTGATGAGTGGTGTGGATGAGCCTAGAGCAGAATCTAAGATCTCCTACTCTACAGTTGTGGGTTCCCAAACCCAGAGGAAGGAGAAATAGCCCAAGCTGACTCAGCTCATCACTGACACAGCTGAGTCTGGGACTCCTGTGTCCTGACTCTGAAGCTGGTACTCTCTCTGCAAAGCCAGAGTGGCTGCCTCCCAGGAGTATACCTCACAAACCTTGCCATCTACAAGCTTACAATCTATCTGGAGAAACTAGATTAAGAAGCTTAAAACAAAAAATTGAAAATTATTTGGCAATGTACCACCCACCAGCCACAGACCATCAGCAGCCTTAGCCAACCACCTCCCCTGACTTCCTTTCCTGAGGGCATCTGTGAGAGAAGGATTGCCATGTCCTTCAAAGGGCACCACCCGACAAATGTGAGCAATACCTGCAGCCCAGAAAACTGCTTCCCTGAGCCTGGAACATTTTCAGCCTGGGAGTCAAGGAGGCTTGGATAGCATCAAACGGATGGTGGTTTCCAGTCTATAAACTGGGTAAAGACTAGCATCCAAGGTGACCCTCTTAAGTAACTGGATGCTATACTAGGATAGAAAAACTAGAAGGAACCAATTCAGAGATATATCCTCGTTTGATGAGGCCTCAGATCACATAGATATTAAATCTCATAGCTCATCCATGAGAACTGCAATAGACCTCAGAGGCCATCTTTCGTGTTAGAGATAAGAAAACTGAGGCTAAGGGAGGCTAGCTAAGTGACCTGATTACAGTTACCTAAGGAGAAAGTGGTGGAGGCAGGATGTAATCTCAGGTCCTGTCTCTTTCTAGTGACACTGCCTCTTATTGAGTCAAAAGTCCTGCTGAGGCTGTGGGTTACCTACCTTCCTTCTCTTCCCACCCTCTGCGGCTCCTTCAATGCTCTGATCCCCACTCCCCGGATCCCCAATCCCCTTATAGCTCACCTCAGACACCACCCTCTTCACAAGGACTTCCCTGATCCCCAGGCTTCCCCTTGTACCATGGGTGACTTTGTGTAGCACGGACTTTCTCTAGGTACATGTTGTTAGTGCTCTCCCATAGAGTTATCTTTGTATTTACTTTCACGTAGTTGTAAATGGAACATCAGCTGCTTGAGGGGAGAGCCTATTACTTTCTTTGTCTCTGAAGCTACTATAAAGTTTTGTCAGCACCCCAATACTGAGCAGATCTGGCTTTCAGTAGGCATTTTGCAAGTGCTTTTTGACTGAATGATTGATATTGCCACTTGCTTGTGCAGAACAGAGATCTCTCTCTTCCTCACATCTCTCAGACTGACTCCTCCCACTGGATAATGGAAGATTCTCCAGACAGGAGGTTCTGTCCCCAGGCAGAGAACAACTAAATAGGGCTCAGGCAAGGGAGAAGAGGCAGAAGTCCAAAACTCAATCACTTTAGCATAAGGGGAAGCATGTCTTGGTAAGAAAACAGGTGGTCTCCAACTAAACTGCTCCCCTCATTTATGAGACAGATGTCACCAAACATTCTCAAAACCACGGCCTTGGCAAGAGCAGCTTGGAGGACTAAAGCCCTGAGACAAAAAAATATCCTGTGCATTTTTCAAAATATTTTCCAAATCATTTATTCATCTGCTCAAGGAACCTCACAAACAGTACTGTGAGGGAGTCAAAACATAGTTATCCCTATCCTATGACAGAGGAGGAAATTTGGACCCAGAGAGAAATAATTTTCCCAGGGTCATTCAGTGAGTTGATATTCATTTTAGACTGAGAACATGGATGTTCTTAATTCCCTTGACTATTGAAAGGACATTTCCTATCACCCAAAATTTTTAGTCTGCATTCCTTGTAGGTAGGTAGGTAGGCTAGGTAACAATTCTTTTGACCTTTTATTTGTGAGCAGTCCATCTGCCTCAGGAAGGTTACAATGTCTCTGATGACAGCGAGCCTCTAAGGAGCAGCAGAAGGCCAGGCCGTGGAGCCCAGATGGCCTGAGCTTTAAATGCTATCTCTGAAGCATACTGTCCTGTGAAGCTCTGGACAAGTCACCTTACTTTTCAGTGCCCCAGGCAACTCTTTCCAACTATACATGGTAAGATAGTTGTTGAGCTACACTGATAAAGAGAGTCTGCTCGTCAGGGAGCTCTCTGTGCTGATGAAATCACAGATGTGAACAAAGAAGAATTCCTCACCTCACCCCTCTCTGTCCCGAGTGATGAGCGAGCTCTGCACATAGCCCTGGGCTGGCTGGCAGACTAGACAAGGATCTCATCTCTCCATCGTCCTGTCTGAAATGACTTTATATGGTTGAAAAATCCTCTTACCTGGCTCAGTCCCTGACCCACAGGGCTGGGATAAGGGGAGGACCAGATGTTCTCAGCTGAAAATCAGAGAGGGATGAAGAGGTTAGCCAAGAGCTGTTCTCAATGGCCACAGGGGGAGGGGCCCAGAGAGTCTGCAGACACATGAAACTCGGTTGTCAAAATGTCTCCCACATAGACCAAACTACAGTTTTCCATTTCCAAAGCATGTGCATATTCATTATCTCCCAGGATCATCCTCAGAGCCCTGTGAGGCAAAGAGGGCAGGGAGAATTTACCTCTACTCACAAGCAAAGCCTCAGGGAAGCTTTCATCACAACACTTAACTTTGGAAGGGATACAATCTAGGCCAACACCCATATTTTTATTTTTAAAAATACTTGTGTTGATACCTTTGTGTTTTATATTACCTTCTTTTGCAAATATATCCCTCCCCTTGCCCTATGCAGAGCCCTTGTGGTCTGATCACGGCAGTGGGGATCCTGATGCATGCAACTTCACCTGCTACTTTGGGTACCAGCCTTGCAAAGGGTGGCTGGAGATACACTGTCTCCAGGAGGAAGCCCTTCAACAAGTACCCAAAGCTGAGAGGAGTGTATGTGGAAGGGGATGCATTTGACAGAATAGGTCTACAGAAGGCATAATGGGACAGACAGGAACTGGGGAGAGTAAGGTCTCTGTTTGCTGGCTGGGGGAGAGCTAGCATTCTTGATGTCTGCTCTCTTGGATGTTAAACTTGCTCCCTCACACTCAGGACCTTGAGCCTACAGGGAAAGTGGGTCACATAGGGCAGAACATGGAGTTTAACACTCCCATTTCAAGCAGTCTCAAGGAGAGAAAGTAATCTCTCATGCAGAGGTAGCAGGGCCCCAAACCACCTTCTAGTCTCAGGGAGGTCCAAGTGATTTAGCCAAGGTCACACAGGCAGTAAGCCACAGACAGGTGGCCTCTGGTTCTAGGACTTTCCCAATGCCAGCTGCTTTCTCTGGACCACCTGCTGTCTCTCATTCTGCAGGGCAGTGACAAAGATCTCATGTCTACTCCCATGTGCTATGATTCTTTGGGTGGTTAGGGGCACAGAGGATTGTGTGCTGTCCCTCAAGTCTGGCCCCAGACACACCCGGACAAGTCACTTAACCTTGTTTGCCTCAGTTTCCTCATTATAACATGAGCTGGAGAAGGAAATGGCAAATCCCTCTAGTATCTTTGCTAAGGAAACCCCAAATGGGGTCATGGAGACTTGGACAGGACCAAACAACAATCAACCTGTTTGCTTCCAACAAGAGTCATCTCATATAGATCCTCCACTAGAGTGGAAGTATTATAAATATCCATCTATCAGGCAGAGAACTGACTGGGAAAAACATAACACAACAAGATTTAGAACTGGAGGGGTCCTTAGAAACTATTTCAGTCAAATCCCTTCTTTGAGAGAAAAGCAAACTGGGACATAGAGAGGCGCTACCCTGAAAATGCTTTATAAACTCTACCAGCACATACAAATTCAATCTGGTATAGGAAGCTATTGCCCAAGGTCAAACAGAGCTTCAAGTCAGAATCTATATTTACTGTGTTTCCCCATTATATCAGAAATACCTGTTTAGTATCTCCTCTCACTCTGGGAGCAGAAAAGAATGAAAAGAAGTTAAGGCTAGAAAAGGAGGGAAGCCAGTTTGGAAGGTGACAGGTTGAAATGAGAGGATGCAGGAGGGTGCACGTAAAGAGGTTAGGAGAACAGGGTCTCACAGGGTTAGGGAACTCTCCGGAGGACAATCTAGCATGATGAGAATGAAACCTAAAGAATCCAGGGGGGGAGGGGAAGGAGGTGATTTCCTCCATGAGAATCCAGAGGAATCAGGCTTTAGTGGAAGGACAAAAACAAAGGAAAATTTAGGAAGAGAAATCAGTCCTTTGAAAGAGAGTTAAGCAAGGGAAAGATTTGGGTAGAAAGGGCTGAGCTCAGTGAGGAAATCCTTAAGCAACATTTCTGTTTTAAATTTGACACTTTAACTATGTGACATACCTCTCATTTTTTCGACTGCACAAATCCTGTAATTTCTCACACTGTAGAAAATGTGGTTAGTCCAAGGTCAGGTTGTAGTGGCCCAAGATAAGGTGCCCCTTTAAGCCTGCAATTATAGCAGGCTTATAGAAGAAATAGCCAATGGATCACAGATTAAGAGGGGAAAAGGACATTTGAGAATCTAACCTTTTATTTATAAATGAAGTGTCCAAAGAGTTAAATGATTGGTGTCAGTAAGATAGATAGAACTGGGAGTTTCCTACAGGGTCCCTCTGATGTCTTATAGAGCAAATGCATTGGCTACTTCCCCCTCATTTTCTTAAAAGTTCCATAAAACTTGCCTCCTCCTCCCACCCTCATATTTCATCACAATGACTGCTTTTAGCTTAAAACAAAATTCCCAGCATGTTCCTCTTTCATAGTGAAGGACAAGGCTTTTTTTTTTTTTTTTTTTTTAATCATTCTAACTTTAGGTTTGCTCAAACATGACCCTCTCGATATTCACTCCTTCAAACCTCAGCCACCTGGAGATACAATTACAAATTTCTCTCTTTCCCAACTGGGCCTCACACTCAACCAGTCATCTGAGTCACACTGTTCCTATGGTAACTCTCAGGCAGGTGAGGAAGAGGCCAGTCTCTCCTGTGCTCCATGGATGGAATTTCCCTTTAAGAAATTTCTAGGGGAAGCAAGGTGGTGCAGTGGATAGAGCACCAGCCCCAAAGTCAGGAGGACCAGAGTTCAAATCTGACCTCAGACACTTAACACTTCCTGGCTGTGTGACCCTGGGCAAGTCACTTAACCCCAATTGCCTCCACCAAAAAAAAAAAAAAAAAAAAAAAAAAAAAGAAGAAGAAGAAAAAGAAAAAAAGAAATTTCTATAGATATAACAACAACAAAAAAAACCATAACAACTCACTATGAAAATATATTCAATTGAATTATTTTACAAATCAACTTTAATAAGCAGAACCCTCTTTGAGACAAAGAGCTAAGGAGCTGGAGAAGGAAAGGCAGGACTTCTTGTCACAGAACCTATGTGGCTAGAGATCAGGCATCTTAGACTGACCCCTCTGGGTCAGAGGCCTCATATACATATACATACATACATGCATGCATGCATACATATATATGTATATATTGTACTTCCTTATCTGGTACAAGTTATTTCCCCTAAGTAGAACGTAATCCCCTTGAAGACACGGACTGTTTTTGTTTCTGTCTTTGTAACTCCAGCATCTAGCATGTTATTTGGTAATGTACCAGATACTCAATAAATGTTTGTCCAATGACAAGGGTGGAAGTGTGGTGTATTGGGAAAAAAACATTAGTACTGGAAACAGAGAGTAGCTAGGTTTAAATTCTGCCTCTGATGTTTACCATTTATATGACCTTAAGCAAATAATTTTACTTTTTCCTTTCTAGGGGGCAGTTACTATAAAATGGGGGAGGGGGTAATCTGACTTGATGGCTTTTGAGATCCCCTTCATCTCTAGATCTATGATTCTGTGAATGATAGCACATAATCTCACATTAATTGCAACTTCCTCTTGCAGGAGAGGTTTCCAACAAGCATTTATTAAGCACTTGCTATGTATCTATCAGGCACTGGAGATAAAACATGGTCCCAGCCCTCAAGGAGTTTACATGCTAATGGGGAAGACAAATGCAACCATGTATTTAACAAGATCTACACAGTGAATGGGGACAATCTCAAAGGAAAAGTATGGGAGGGGAGAAGGACCAAAATAGCAGAAATGTGAATTAAGACATACTGTACAAATAAGAATATTTACTGAAAGGCTACTGGGCACCTGGCTCTGTGGTGACTTGGGGAAGAAGTGGAAGAGCGATCTGATTCAATAAACATTGATTTAAATGCCTGCAGAATACAAGATCCTGTGTTCAGCTCTGGACATAAAGATAAATAGAACATAGTCCAATCCTTCTCTCAGGGAGCTTCTATGCTAATGGGAGAAAGAACACACACCCAAATGCCTATGATGGAGGATGAATATGATAAAATACAAAAGAGGAGTAAGTTATGAAGTCCTTGCTCTCAGTTTCCAGTCCAGTTAAAAAGATAATGCTTATATATAGGAACAGAAGAATAACCACAGATGACTGTTTTTTCTTATCCACTGTCTAGCTCTTCCCATTTCCACTCACAAAACACTACATCATCAGAGACCTTTGCCTTTTCTAGCCTGGATTATTGCAATAATGTCCTTGTAAGTGGTGAAGCTGAAGAGGAGGGGTAGGGAGAAGAGGCAGAGAATGGAAGAGATATAGGGGAAAATTTAGGTGACATAAAAATAAGATAGGACAATAAAAATGTATTCCTTAAAAAGTTTCCTTTCCTTTAGTCCCCCAACTCCCAACCCAACCTGCACATCTTAACGGAATCATCTTCCTAATGTCTTTCTCTGGCCATTTCCTTTACAGAATCTCAGAGTCAGAAGAGGTCCTAGAAATCAACCAGTCCAACCCTTCTGGAAGAAGGAATTACTTCCCAGGTCCAAAAACCTCTGGTGATTCCCTACTACTTACTGCATCTTGTCTCAACAGCTCCTTCAGGAAAAATGCATTAAGCTACCACTGTACAAATTCCTCCAATGAATTCATATTTATTAAGGATTTTCTTGAAAATTATTGGAAATAAGGCTATTAAACAAAAATAAAAAGCATCACCTCCAAAATAAAGGGAAAGGAAATAGATCAGGAGAATGCTTGGTAATAAATATATAAAATAAAAAACTTTAACATCTAAATGCATAACAGTTATTAATACCCATTCCCCCCAGTGGATGAATATCAAGAAACAATTATTTAAGGCAGAAAAATGGATTGTTAATAATCACTTTTAAAAATTTCAAGTTCTCCAATAGTTTGAGAAAACAGCTCTGAAGTAATAACAATAATAGCTGATATTTATATATAGCACTTCCTATATGCCAAGCACTATGTGCTAAGTACTTTACAATTTCATTTGATCCTTACAACCACCTGCAATGTAGGGAATATTATTATTATTCCAATTTTACAGTTGAAAAAACTGAAGCAGACAAAGGTTCAGCAGTCTGTCAAAGGTCACACAACTACTAAGTGTCTGAAGGCAGAATTCAACTCACATCATCTTGATTCCAGACTCAAAACTATCCACTATACCATCTAAGTACTGTCTTGTGCCCATTTCACTGACAAAGATAAGTAAAACATAAGATATAGTGAAGGCAGAGCTATGGAGAAATTGTCACATTATTAGACTGTTGGCAGAATTGTGAATTTGTTTACAGTAGCCTTTTTGGAAAGCAACTTGGCATTATACAATAAGAATTACAAAACATCACATGCTCTGACCTAGAATTCACACAACTAGAACTGCCTATAACCTAACAAACTACTGAAAGAGGAAAAAAAATTAGTGGTAGAAAAATATTCACAGCAGTGTTACAACAGGGGGAAAAAACCCAACCTGAAAACATCCTAAATGTTAAACAACTATTGAATACCTTATCTCAGTTTGCATTTGGGGGGAGGCAATTCTGGCACAGTGGACAGTGAGCTAGCTTTAGAGCCCAGAAGAATTAGCTTTGAGTCCTCTGACATGCTTGACTGTATGACCCTCAGGAAGTACTGGCCATATTACATCCATATTATAGACCACAGGTCTACATCCTATTCTCCCATCTTGGAACACCCCTCTCTTTCCTCTTCACCTTCCCCACTTAAAGCAACCTCTTTATAGGCAAATGGATTCATTTTTATTTTAGTGTTTCCAGCATCCAGGACATTGCCCTCCGCATCTTCATAGAATCAGAGAATCCCAAATTTTGAGCTAGAAATGCTTCACAAATAATAGCTATCATTATCATTATTGTCATTAATAATATAATTTAGCTGTTGAATTAAAACTTAAACATATCAATGTGACTATTCTATTGCAAAAAAGAAAAAAAAAATTAGGGCAAAGACATCTGGAGAATGCAATAGAATGCAAGGCTGGGGAAGGAAAGCAGAATTAGAATGACTCAGAATACTGACAAATCCACACAAAAAAAGAAACAAAATTTTTGAAGTCCACAGAGAAATAAGAGATGGGAAGATGACCCAGAGCAAATAAGCAGGGTTTTTTTAAAAACCATTTTTGCCAAAAGATTAGAGCTTCTTTTATAAAAATGTAACTAGATCAGTTTTTTTGGTTTTATTTGGGATTGTATTTTTTAGTTTGTTTATTTGTATTTCTTAAGATTATCATGTTCAAGAACTGTATTTTGAAAACAAATCATGACTTACTTTAAGGTCCTCCATCATCTTGTCATACCCCCATTCTCCACATCTAAATCTCTCTCTAAATTGTATAAATATTAGATTTAACATATAGTTAAATATGTTTAACAAATACTGAATTGCTTGCTATCTAGGGGAGGGGGTGGGGGGAAGGAGAAAACACAAGGCTATGCAAGGGTGAATGATATCAAATTATTTGTGCATATGTTTTAAAAATAAAAAAGCTTTATGCATAAATAGAAGAAAACAAACAATCAAAACAAACAAATAAATAAATAAATCTTCATTCTCCAGCCTAGACCTCAGGCACTGGCCCCTACTTACAACATCATCCACCCCCTCCTTTTCATCTACAGATGGTCATTCACTCCCATCCCATAGTGAATAGTGAGCTAGCTTTGGAGCCAGAAAGAACTAGGTGTAAACTAGAAAATACCCTAGGTGGGGCATTGCCCACCACCCCAGATGATTTCATCCTACTCCCCTCCATCTTGCTATTTCGAGTTGTATAACCTCAGACAAGTCACGTTCCTTCCCTAGATCTGAAAGACTGGACTAGATCCCTTCTAGTTTATACAGACTGGAGATCTTATAAATTCCTTACCATCTGTCACCCATTTATTCCCTGTCATTCTCTTTGCTCCTAACACTTCAACTCTCAGAATCTTACCACTGTCACACCAATCTCCAACTAGATCCAACTCAAATGCTATCTTTTCCAGGAAGCTTCCCCAAACTCTTTCAGTCAGAAATTATATTTTCCGTTCTCTGACCTTGATCAGCATGCTGGACCTCTCTCATGCATTCATGATATCTACTTTGTATGACAGTTATTTGTACATGAGCCCCCAAATAGACTGTTAAGTACCTGAAATGGAGTAGTAGGGAGAGAATGAGGGTACTGTGGAGTCAAAATCTGAATCAATTCCCAGCACCCTGCTATTCTCACTGCACCACTAACTAGACTTCAAGCTTGAGGGAAAGAACCATCTCCCAGAATTGTCTATATCCTTACAGCATAGAGCACAGAACCAGGCACAGAAGAGGTACTCAATACAGACAGGCTAGCTGACTCGCATCCCATTCAAATTACATTTCCCACTATTTCCTGTTCTTCCTATTAATAAGTCAGTGGCCCTATTTTTAGTAGGGTTTGATGGGGATAATACACCACTCTTGAATGACAGTATCTTAAGCTTCCTCAGTTTGTAATTTCTTCCCAGGAAGCCCTTGCTGAACATGATTATCCAGTAGGAAGTCCCCCTCCCCAACTCTTCCCTTTCTAAAGTAGTAGCCAGAACTGGTTCAAGGCTCTCCTTTTTTTTTTCCCCCCAGTCAGGAAATACACTAGGGCTTAAAACATAGCATAGGGTGACAGTATGGAGTAACTGAAAGGATCTTGGTTAGAGAATCAGCAGATCCAGATTCCATTTCTGGTTTTGTCACTAATTCACTATATGACTATAGGCAAGTCACACACATCTCTGTACCTCTTCACCTTGTTTTCTACATGTATCATAAGATAATTTAGAGCTTGAAGCGACTTTTGAGATCTTCCTGTTCAAATATTTTAAATGGACCTGGGATCTTATCCACTTTAATATTCCTTACAGTTGGAGATCATACTCCATTCCTACCTGTTGCTCAGTCAATTAGAGAGTCAACTAGCTATATGTTGTCTCTCCTCATTAAAATGTGAGTTCCTTAAGAGCAGAGATTAATTTTCCATTTTTTATCCCCAGCACTTAACAAAGAGCTTTGTACATAGCAAATGATTAGTAGATGCTTTATTCAAGTATTTATTAAGGTCCACCTAAACTTCAAGCTTGAGAGAAAGAACCAGATCCTAGATTTCTCTATATCCCTACAGCAGAGAGCAAAGGGTTGGGCCCAGAGGAGGCACTCAGTACAGAGAGGTGGGCTGACCATATCCCATATTTACATTTCCTCTCAACCCATTCAAGTTATAATTCTCATTATCATATAGTCAAGCCCTGTGCTAAATGTTGGGGATACAAAAAAAGACAAAACAGACCCTACTTTCAAGAAATTCAGTCTAATGCCTGTTTACCCAATGTGATTTTTGTCCAGGTCCTTCTATAAATTACAGAGTACTCAACCAACATACTGAGGGGACCCTTCCTCAATTTAGGAAATTGAAAGCCCAGAGAAGTAATGTAATTTGAGTAAAAGAATTCAAACCTATATACTATGAGCCCCAATCTTACATTCTTCCCACTTGGCCATCAAGTTGGGAATAATAATGCCTTTTGTCATCATAACTTAATTTCATGTATGTTCTTGCTTCTGACACAATTTGGGAAATAAATCTTATTACATGGGATCCCAAGAACTGAATGAGTTGGAGGCAGATTTTGGTTGAACATAAGGAAGAAATTGCCTCACAACCAGAGTTCTCCACTAATAGAATGGGCTGCCTCATAAACAAGTGAGTTTCCCATTGTTATAGCAGTTTCCACAGGGCCTGGAAAATGAGCTTGTAGGAAATGGAAGCAATTGAAAACATGGTTGAACTGAGTGGGAAGTTAATGAGATAACCTTAGAGGTCTCTTCTAGCTAAGAGATTGTGTGATTCATTTACTGTCCTGACCAGAGGATCCTAGGATTCTGAACTGAAAGAAATCACTGGAGCTTTGTCATTTACTACTGTATGAGTTTGGTCAAGCCTGTAAGCCTCACTTTCCTGATCCACAAAATAAGAAATTTGGACTAGATGACTTTTCTTCTAGTTTTAAACCTATGATGCTATCATCCAGTCTGGCTCCTTCATTTTATAAATGAAGAAAATAAGGCCCTGAGAAATTAATCAGTCCCTCCTCCAAGATAACACTAATGACAAGTAACTAAGTCAAAATGTAAAGGCATGACCATTTAATCTAGATGCCCTGAAAATGGGGAAAGGGGTTAAGAGTAGATACGATGCTCCAGACTAATAAGCACACTCTTAGAAGAGGAAAAAATCAAAGTCAATAAAAGAAAAAATTTTCCTGTCCCTTTAGAAGCCCAACCCACACCAGAAATAGACAAGTCAGTGATCTCAGAGCCAAGTAGAGAGGTGCAGATCAGCCTACCCTCCTTACTTCAACATAGGAGAATGCCCAGCATGGCTTTTCCTTGCCACATCAGCTTCTCTCTTTCTCCCAAGAATATGGAGAAAGTAATGAAATGGACTTTACTCCTTTTGTCCCCTCACTGCCCATGAACTCTAATGGCCCTCCATATCTCAGGCTTCAAAAGAAGGGCACCCAGAAACGAGGTTCTCTTCTTCTCTGCACTTCAGCAGAAATAAAGGGAGTGAGGGACAAATAACAGATTTTGTTAGAAAGTGTAGCCAGAGGTACAGCAAACACCTCCTGGAAGCAAAGGTGTTCCTCCTCCCTGACAAAAAGCTCCAGAAGACAGCCTGGGTAAGAGCCTTACATCTGAAATTGTGAGAAAGGAATTCAATCCCCATCTTTGACTTACACTCACAGTGTATCCTTGAGGAAACTCCTTTCCATCTCTGGACCTTAATTTCCTTATCTGTAAAAGGAGAGGACAGGAATTGCATATATTCCAATTGCTTGTCTTTTCAAAGCAGAAGGAGGGGGTAGGAGGAACATAGAAAATTTTGAAACTCAATTTTTTAAAAAAGTGACTAAATAAAAGATTTTTGAAAAAAGAATTGCATATATTCCATATAAACTTATATATTTATATGTTTGTCGCCCTGTCAGAGGGAAGCTAGGTAGAACCGTGTATAGAGCTCTGGGCCTAGAGTCAGGAAAACTCCTGAGTTCAAATCAGGCCCCAGACACTTAATAGCTGTACAATCCTGGGCAAGTCCTTGAACTCTATTTGCTTCAACTTCCTCATCTGTAATAAGAACTGGAGAAGGAAATGGCAAATCCCTCCAGTATCTTTACCAAGAAATCCAGTATCTTTACCCAAATGGGTTCATGAAATGAACTGAATAATCATAACAACTCCTCCCTTCTAATAATTCTAATAAGAATGTAAACTCCTCTCTATATTTGTATTCCTAGGGCTTATTGATAGATACCTAAAAAAAAAAAAAATGCTTACTGACTGATCTATGATTGAAGATCACTGAGATCTCTCATAGTATGACACCATGATTTATACTGGCCCTCTTAAGTCAGTTAAGCCATAGGGAGGAGAGATGGGGAGGCTTTCATTCTCCTCCCAGTCTCCCACCCTGGCAACCTTGGAGTAATCTTTGACTTGTCCTTTTCTTTCCATCTTTGTATCCAAACTTTCAGCAAATCAAGGTCAAAGAATGTAACTTGCCAAATCCAGAGAAATCTAGTTCAGCCTTCTCATGTCTTGCAGGGCAGTGGAATCAAGGATAAATTATTATACCACATGTGAAGAGATGGCTCTGGGTGCTTGTTTAGATGTTTGCCATTCCAGCCTTTTCATTTTCTCCCTCATTCTCTTCCTTCCTGCTATTCTTCCAGCCACATTCATCATCTCACCATCTACATGATGTTGGGCAAATCTCTTACCTTTTCTGAATTTCTGTTTCCTCATATGGTGAGGAGATTGGACTAGGTGGCCTTTATCTAGAGCTATGATCCTAGAACCTGAGGACCCTAGGACATAGAGTGTAACAAGTCCACAGAACAGTATGGTTCTAGTCCTGGATTTACCACTAGCTCTCTAATCTTATACTAGTGAGTTCCCTCTTCTCTCTGTTCCTCAGTTTTTCCATTTGCAAAATGAAGGGGTTGGACAAATTCTCAAAGAATCCTTTCAGCTCTAAATAGTTGCTTCTTTCATTACTACCATAGTCAACTGGTCCTTCTGCCTCCTATCTTTCTCCACCCTGATCTATTTTATAAACCATATCACAATAATCTTCCTAATATACTCCTATTATCATATCACTCTTCTGAAGAAAAAAAAAAAGCATTAAATGGTCCCTTGTTGCTTTTAGGATAAAGCCCAAATTTCTTAGCATGGTATTCAAAGCTCCTATGTTCTATCTTCAAAATATCATTTCAGTCTTGTCTTCAACTATCCAACTTTCATATACTATACACTCCAGCCAAATATAAACACTCAATGTTCCCTAAATCTACATTGTGTTTTCCCATCTCCACACATTTTCTAAAGTTATTATCTGGGATATCCTCCCAGCTAATTAACACCTGAAATCCAAGCCCTCCTTCAAGGACTAATTCAGAAGTCAGCTCTTACTTATGTGAACTTTCTATAACTAATCTAAACAGATATGAGTTCTCCCTGTTTTAAGTTGAACAATAGTTTGTCAATACTTTTCTTAAGTACTTATGTACATATGCATTTATCTTTGATAGCAAAATGATTTGTGACTTGTCTTATTCTTCTATTGGACTGCTTGAAGAAAGGAACTTAAGCATATAAGGTCACACATAATAAATGCTTTATAAAAATTAAATGAACAAACAAATATATGAGTATAGTGAAAGCATTTAGAGTAAGATCCAAATCCAAATTCCAGCTCCACAACTATCTCTGGGCAAATCATTTATCCTCCATGGACATAAAAGGAATGAGATCATAAATAAACAAATAAATGAATGAATGGAGAGATGAATAAATATGTACAAATGCATAGGTAGAGGGAAGAGGGGAGAGAGGAGGAAGAAGAAGAAAAGGAGGAAGGGATGAGGGAAGAGAGGGAAGAGGAGAGGAGGAAGGAATAAAGGGAAAGGGGAGAGGAGAGAAGGGGAAGGGAAGAGGGAGAGAGAGAATGAATTTGTAATTTAGAAACCTGAATGTGTATGAAGCTTGGATATAGTGCATATGTAAATGTGCAGCATAAACAGCAAAAAAAAAAAAAAAAAAGAAATGAAAAAAGATTATAGGATTTATAGCTGGAAAGATCCTAAAAAATCATATAAGTCTAATTCTTGACCTAGATTCCATAGACAGATTTGAGCGTCTGTATACTTGGTTGGGGGAAAAGGGGAATACAATTGCATAGATTATAAATTTAGGATGAAGAAGCTTCTTCCCCACTAAATAAGCTTAGAATAAAAGCTTCTTGAGAACAGGTAATGCTTGTATTTGTCTTTTCAGTATCTAAAACACTGTTATTGCTTGGGGTTTTTTCCCTCTATAATTTTGTTTTATTTTATGTATTTAAAAACATGAATAAGAGAAGGGATTTAGCCAAATTACTAGGATTAAAGACACAAAAAAGTTTAAGAACCTTTGACCTAATCCAATGTCCAAGCTTAGTCCCAACTACCACCTATTTTATAGATGAAATTCAAGTCCAAAGAGATTAAGTGATTTTCCCACAGTCAGACAATATATAATGATAAATGGTATATGGCATATGAAGATAATGGAACACTATTGTGCAGTAAGAAATGACAAAAGGGATGACTTCAGAAAAATCTAGGAAGTCATAAGAACTGGTGCAAAGTGAAGTGCATGGAAACAGGAGAATAATGTCCACAACTCTGATCAATACAAAGATCCACCACAATTCCAGAGCACTCAAGATAAAACATGCTATTCACCTTCAGATAAAGAATTGAATTCAGAGAACAGATGGAAACATTTTTTTCCCTTGTTTTTTTCCTTGCTTCCCCTCACCCCCACCCTGAATAAGGGTAATACTGAAACTTGTTTTGCACAACTACAAATATTGGAATATGTTTTATCTTCTTTTTAAAGGAAAGGGGTAGAGTGAAGGAGGGAATTTGTAGTTGAAAAAAAATTTTAAATCTCTGTACTTTAAAAAATATATATGTAAATAGAATGAAATGGGGAGAAGAAAATAAAAGACCTAGAATTTAAACCCAGTTCCATTTACAACAAAGCATAAACAATGTACAAAGTAGTATGAAATGAAAGGAAAATCTTTTGTAGGAGTAGGAGAGGGAAGAAAGCAGAGAAGGGATACACACAGACAATGTGACTTTAATCAAGCCTCTTTACCTCCTTCCTGGGCTTCAATCCTCTTCAATAAATTGGGAGAATTGGATTAGCTGATCCCCAAAGTTCCTTCCAGCTCTAATATTGTATGGTCTTAAGTCCTTCCATATGGGGCATCCAGAGTTCTGTGAGCTAAGCAAACTTTTCTTCCAGTTTCAATAGTCTCTATGTGTCCATGGACAAGAAAGCAGGTTGGGAAGGGAACAGAAGGAATAAATCCTAATAGGAAAAGAGATGGCAAACTCTCTGTCCTTTTATTCCCTAAGCAACATCCCACCTTGGCTAAGAAAGATGAGTTTCTACTTTATGAATTGATCTTTCCCCTTGTCTGATAGTCCCTTCCCCTCCAATTCTCAGTCCCAATTGGTGGTATCTGATTGATAGCTAACCTGAATTTGATGTCAGGAAACCTAGGTTCAAATCCCAGCTCTGCCATTAACTAGCTGGCCACATGGCCTTGGACAACGTACTTCTCTTGGAGCTCAGCTTCTTTATCTGAAAAATAAGGTGGGCTATATTTGGCTCAAATATTCTATAATATTATCACTTTCTGAAGGACTGGACTAATTTATCTAGAAGCTTGCTGGGAGAGGGCTACTACCTCAATTCAATTCAATTTAACAAATATTTATTAAATGCTTATTGCAAATAGAGCACTGCACTCGGGGCTAAACATAAAAAAGGATTGAAAAATATGATACGAAATAGAATGGCATAAATGCAATGATAACATGAAGTATAGGTAGGCAGTGTGGTATAAGGGGAATAGTCCTGGCTCTAGAATCAGTCAGTCAGGCTACAAACCTAAAAGGGTAAACCTCTACTATGTGCCAGACACTGTACTAAATACTGAAGATGCAAAGAAAGCCAAAACAAACAAATAGACAAACAAATAAAAACAAAACAAAACAAAAAACAAAACAAAAAAACAAACCCAGTATCTAGATTCTCACAGGTGTAACTAGGTGTATTTGTATATAAAAATAAAGCTGTATACAAATAAGCTGCATACAAGATAAATTGGAGATAATCATAAAGAGAAGACACAAAGGGGAATAGAAAAGGCATCTTGTAGAAGTAAGAGTTTAGTTGAGCCTTGAAGGAAGCCAGAAAGTAGAGATGAAAGGCTTGGGAGATAGACTGAGAATACACATCAAGTTAGGAGACAATACTGTTGGGTGCACAAAACAGCAAAGAGGTCAGTATCTCTTGGTGGCTAAGTATGTTGAGAGAAGAGAGCAAGGCAAAGTAAAAGAAAAATAGAAAGAGGATAGGTCATGAAACTCTTTAAAAAGTTTTTTTTTAAGGATTTTATACTCAATCCTGAAAGTAATAGGAAATTGATTGGATTGGGGAGAAAGGAGATCTACACTATAAAACCAAAAAAAAAAAGTTCTCTTAGAAGCTTCCCAAAGTAAGCCCAACCTGAAGGATCTCAGGCCCTCAAGGAGATAAAGGCTCACTTAGCAGCAAGAACCCTAAATCCAGGTTCACAGAACATGGGTCCCAACCTCAACTCCGCAACCAGCTGACCATGGACAATGATCCCATAGACCATGGGCTTTTGGTTTTTTGTCCATGAAATATAGGGGATCAGACAAGATGATCAGTAATATTACTTCCACCTCTCACTTTTAAAAGCATTGATTTTTGGAGTCAAGATCTTAATTGGCCACCTAAAACTAGGAAACCCTTGGCTACCTGTCAGCTCTGTGGTAGTCACTTTCCCTCTCTGAGTTTCCTCCCAAGCAAAATGAGGATAATAACGGGAGTGAAAAAGGGGGAGTGAATGAGAATTTATGGAGCTTGTGCTCTGTAAACCATGAACAGGGATAATAGGATACTTATTACTATCTCCTCCTAAGAACAGGCTTTGTTATGAGGAAGGAGAACTGGACAATTCCAGCTCTGGAATGGAGCTGGGGGGCAGAGATGAGAGGACAAGTTACAAGTGAGGAGAGGTGACAGGCATTGAAGATAAACTTAGGAATTTTTGTCATATTTTGTTGAAAGGAGGGGAAAATCTGTCCAATTCCCTCCTTCCCAAGGTTGTGGGAGAAGCCTTCCAAACATGGAGTTTAATTAGAGTAAACCTCAGGTTGGGGCAAGGCAAGATTACTTAAGTCTTAAATTTCAGACACAAGGTCCCAGAAGGAAGGAAAGAAAAGAGAGGGAGAAGGAACAGAGATATTTTAAGAAGTCTATGGAAAGCAGAACAGATTATAGAGAATGGGCATCTAGTGGTCTAAAGTCCTAAAGATTTTCCCTACTTGATGAAGGTGATCTGAAGGGGAAGGGAGGGGATACTCAGTTATGTACATCAAGGTAGCAAGTGATCCAACCTGTGTCCTCTTTCCAGAGAGGCAGGGAGGTGAGTGTTGGGAGATGGGAAGAGGGAGGGAAAAGTCATTAATCTTCTGTTCCCAGAATAAAATGGCATAGGGAGTTCTCTCCAGGGAACAGTACAGTACCCAGTGTGCAGAAGACAGGCTGGTTGACCAAGTGTTCTCACAGCACTACCATCTCCCCTTGCAGAGAAAGTACTTAGAATCAGACACTGCAAGTGCCCTATCAGAGCTGGCTCTGAGAACACTTCAGGCTCTTCTCAGCTCACTAAGGGCCAAGGAAGGGAAGAGGGATTTAAGCCCAGGAGGTCAAATCTTACTATTTTCCTGAAGTTTTGAGTAGGTCCCTTAACCTCACTGAGGCACCCTGCCTAAACAACAAAGGAGTTGGATTACAATGGGATGACTTCTAAGGATTCTTCCAATTCCAAATCCTAACAGCATCTGGGAGTTCAAGATTCTCTAACTCAACATACCAATGATGACAATAATCCTGCCATCCTCCTCAAGGTGTGTATAAGAAAACTAGAATTGGAATCAGAAGACCTAGGCCCACTTCAATTCAATAAACAGTTTTTAAGCACCTACTATATACCACTGATTGTGCTAGGCACATATCCCAGGAAGAGAATATGTTTTTTTTAAAAATCCCTGACTTCAAGGTGCTTACTATTCAAAGGAAAGAACATGTGCACAAATAAGTCAGGACAAAATTTATATGGAGTGCTTTTTTTTGGTTGGTGGAAAGGAAACACTAAAAATTGAGGAAGAAATCAGGCAAAAATTCTTGCAGGATACAGCATCTGACCTGGGCCTTAAAGCCGGCTAGGGATTCCAAGACCAGAAAATGGGAGGGAGAACACTGAAGTAAGAAACATGATGCTATGAAGGATTAATGACAAGCAGGCAGTTTGACTTGAATTTAAAGTTTATGAGATGAGAAAGTGTGAGGAGTTCAGAAAGATAGGTGAACTCAAGATTTTTAAATACCAAACAAAGGAGTTGTATTTTATAGTGCAGGCAACTGGGACCAACTATAACTTGTTGAGCCAGGAGAGTGACCTATGCTTAAGAAAATCATTTTGGCAGCAGAATGGAGGATAAATTAAGAAGGGAAGAGATTGAAGGAAAGGAGACTATTCAAAAAGATACTGAATATGAACAATAAGAGATAAATATCAAAGTAGCCCTGACAGGAAACAAAAAAGGATGGAAGTGAAATATGATGTGAAGTTATAATGGGCAACTTCTTGGATATGGGAATAGGAAGACAATCATGTCAGAGAAGAGAAAGAAGAGTCATGGATGACTTTCAGTATGATTAGTGGAGGCTGGCTCTGACTCTGACTAATTGTATGACTAAGCAAGTTATTTTTCCCCCTCATCAAAGCTACCTTTTCTCTAAAATGGGATAATAATTCTTGTACTACCTACTTTACAATGTTATTGTGAGAAAAGTGATTTGTAAACTTTAAAATATTGAAGAAGCAAATATGCATTATTATTGTTCCTGATGGTAAAATGTCGTTCATCTATGAACAGGTGGAGGAGGCAATGGAGTGGATGGGGTGAGAGGGAAGAACCTTTCCCAGGATGACCCAGCACAAAGTGGTGGCATCTGCCTGCTCCTGCAGCCAGAAAACACATCATGGGATTTAGAGCTGGAAAGAGTCCCAGAGATTACCCAGTCCAAACTCCTCACTTTACAGACCAGGAACCTGAGCCCCAGGAAGGTGAAGTGAATTGTGGTCACATAGATAACAAAGCAGAAAAAATTTATAGTCATTGCTACCCACCATGCTCCCCCCCCCAAAAAAAGAAAGTTTTGTGTCTGAAGCCAAGCTAAGGCAATCTTTAGCCAACAGCCTAGAAAAGCAGAAGTCTGCTTGTACCCTCAGGAAACAAACAGAAATTTGGCTTAGTGCATGTGCAGTAATTAATGCCTCAAAGCAGCTTAGCAAATTCTGCCCCCTACCAAATTGCTTGTTAGGAAAGGCCCAACTCATAAAGCTGATATTTTGACTTTCAAAAAAAAAAAAAGACTGAGAATCAATCCCCCTTAGATACCAGCATCCCAGGTTGAGGTAAGGGAGAAAACTATCTTGCTTCCAAGGCAGTTGAATGAGATGCTTCCAAGATGAATTTGGAAGCATTTGGGAAGCTGAGATGAGAAAGGTAGGACTAGTACAGACAACTTAGTTGGAACTAGTGCTGGGAATGGGATTGGGACATGGCAGATTTTACAAGATTTGTTTTACAATGTTTATAAGATTCTTCTATGGTATAACAGAAAAAAGTGTTGGACTGAGTTTGGAGAACCAGAGTCTGGTCCCAGCTCTACCACTAATGGGATGTTTTCTTGGACAAATCATTTCCCCTTTCTGGGTCTCAATTTACCTATAAGTATCTCTCTGCTCTAATATTCTATGTTCCAAGGTTCTTTCCACTCTGTATTCTGTTGTACTTAACAGTACTTTACAAACTGTATCTTGTTATAAAGTACTTCACAGCTCTGTATAAATTCACTAAAATAAACAAACCAAAAACAAACTCTATAAAATTGAGTATAGCATGTAAGGAGAAAATTTTTCTTTTTTTGGACGGGGAAGGTTCCAATGTTTTTTCCATGAAATGAGGAACTCTTCCAGCTTTTTGGATTCATCAACATTTTTAGGAGCAAAGGCAGCACTACAAAATAGGCAGAGAGTTCATTACCTGAAGGCTTAAAGTATCATATTAAGAATAAAAGAAAAATTGTCCCCCCCACCCCTGTACATATATCACATCTGGCAATTACATAGCAGGCAACCTGTCATTTGGGTCCATGGGCACCTCCCAGACCACAGGCAGAAGCCACACTTCAAGCATATAATACATCATCTTTCTAACAGGCTCTTGCCTAGACTTGCTGTTTCATCTCCATTCTTTCTCAGATTCCCCCACCATACCTGCCTTAGCTGTCAGAAATTGAGAGGCTAGCAGAAGCTGGTGGGTTTGACTAAGAGCTTTCCCTGTACTGGAGTCAGGAAGAGTCCACTCCACCCCCTAAATGCTTCTCTACCTGACCCATCCATGACACTCCCTAGGTTTCCAGACTCCCTCCAGAACTGAAATGACTCAGCCTGCTAAGTTGGCCAAGTATGCAGGGTGTGTCTGGGCATTGCTTAGGGATTCCAGGTGGAAAAGAATGAACCTGAAGCCCTTGAAGAGGAGGGGAAGCCCTTGTGATGGAACTCCTTCCCTTGCTAGATGCTCAGATACTCCTAGAATCTCAGAGCTAAGTGGGGAGGGGGGGGGAAACTTCAGAGGGAAATCCAAGCCAACTTCAACCTAAAGTATGTATCTGTTTTATAAGAGCTCTTAAAATGGCCAGCCAGGCTCTGTTTGAACATGTTTGGTGACAGGAAACATACTTCTTATGAGACAGACCATTCTACTTCCAGGCAGCTAACTTAAAAAAAAAAAAAAACTTCTTTTTAAGCTCAAATCTGCCTCCCTATAACATTTCCTCACTCATTCTGGTTCTGCCCTCAGTGACCAAGCAAAACAAATGTTGTCTTTATATTACATAACAACAAAGAAAGCATGACACAACGGATAAAAGTTGGTTTTTAAGCCAAGTTATCTTGACAATATTAAGCCTGGACAAGTCACCTAACCTCTTAGTGAATGTAAGTTTCAGGGAAGAAGTTGACCTATATTATCTGTAGAGGAAGTTTCTGCATTTGAGAGTTCCTTGTGTCAATGAAAACACATGTCCAATCCTGTATTATATCCAACTTCACAAAATAACTTTGCAGATAGCCAAGGATTTACCTAACTTTCTTCTTCTTCAGGCTCAATATTTAATTTAGGGGAATGAGCAAGTATCTTAAGCATCTCTTCCATGAAAGGTCTTCAGGTGGCTCTGAGGACACAAAGGCTGGAGATAGACCATGATTTCATAGAGCTTACAGTTAAATAAATATCCCTAATTTCTTTTGCTCCTCATCTGGTTTGTCTTCAAATCCCTTAGAATCAGTACTGAACACAATTCATTAGAGGTGTTTTAATCAAGGCAGAGAACTGTGGGACTCTCACCTCCCTTCTAGACATTAGATTTCTATGACTGAAATCTAAGACCTTAGGGGTGTTTTATTTGTTTTGTTTTGTTTTGGATCCCACACTGCAAATTCATAATTGAGAGGGAGTTAGGCTGGGAAGTGGATAGAGCATTAAACCTGTAGTCACAAAATCCCAAGAACACATCCAACCTCAAACACCCACTGTGTGATCCTGAGCAAGTCACTTGATCTACATTTGTCCCAGTTTCCTCAACTGTAAAATGGGGGAAATAACAGCACCTACCTGTCATCTGATTTTGCAAAAACATGACATTAAGAAAAACAGTTATTAGGCACAGGAATGATGTTACAAAGGAGAAATCAATCCCCCCTAGAAGAGGGGATTCTCTGGCAAGGTTGTTAAATTGAAATAACAATCTAGTGATAATAATGATGATAATTCCCATTTCTCCAGTGCTTTAAGGTTTCCAAAAAGCACTTACCTTATGATACCCTGTGAAATAGAAAGAACAAACAGTATTATCCCCATTTTATGGATGAGAAAACAGTCTTAGACAGTGAAAGTCACCCACCAAGTGAAGTCATGGAGTTGAAATGCCAAATCAGATTTTTCCTGATGCTGAAGCAAATGCTCTTCCCACCCTAGTAGACTGCTTCTGCTTTTGTGAAAAGTGCTGATGACAAATTCACACAGGTATTAGGATCTGTTTGAAGTTAGTCTTTTCTCCCAAAAGAAGGCTATAGACTCCTAAAAAACTGGACAACTCTCTGCCTCCAAAGATACTCTACACTCTCCTACCTTTTCCCCTTTGTTCAAGCTACCCCTTGTATCTAGAATAGCCTCTCCCCAACCTCCTCTGTTGAGAAAGTTTTCTTATCCTTGAATGCAAAAATAAAAGGCTATCTCTATCATGAAATTCTCATTGATCTCCTTGCTTAGTCAGTCAGTCAGTCCAAAAACATTTATTAAGCACCTACTATGTGCTAAGGTTCAGTAATGACCTTTTTTCTTTTTGTACCTTCTAAATACATTTATGCATTTCATTCCCCTACTTGACCATAAACTTCAAAAGGGCAGGAATGATGTTTGACATAGCTTCCCTGTCTAACCAAACACTGGGATGGTCGCGTAGGAGTTTCTTAGGATCGAAAACCTCAATTTAACTAAATAAGGTTCCCTTTTGAGAGCTGGCCATAGAAGCTCACCTGTTCAATCCCAGGCCACATCCACCCTGAACTCTGCATCACTCACATTAGAACAGGATTCAAGGAGGTGGTGATATGGGAATGACATCATCGCGCATCAGGCAGTACAGAGGAGGCATTGCAGTAGTCGCAGGAACACAGCGCAAGGAACCAGTGAAGAGAAGATGAAGGAAGAGGGCAGGAGGCTAACTCACTAGCACTATTACATCCTGGGCTAGCCCACCTCCCTGGGGAAGCTTGACCCAGCCCACAACCCTCTCTTACATCAGACCCTCTGCGTCTCTTCTCCCAGGTCCGTCTAGAAGAGCTCTCTGCTTTGGGACAGATCTTCTATGAGGAAACGATAGGCGTAGGAACCAACTGTGACTTCCAAGGACAAGCTACATCTCAGGCTTCTGGTCAGAGTGATGGCTTAAAGTGCAGCACTTAAGAGTCCCTCACAGCTCAGCCCTCACAGCATTCCCATCTTCTTCCACAAGGCTTTTCCTCATTCCCAGCTATCCTGGTTTTCATGCTGCCTTACAAGGAATGCTTCATCTCCGGTCCCCTATGCCTGGAAGGGTCTCTCTCTTCACCTCTGCCTTTTAGAATTCCCAGCTTCTTTGAATATTCAGCTCAATCATCATCTTGTTCAGGAGGCCTTTTCTGGTCTGGATGCTGAATGGCACAGTGGATGGAGTCCAGACGACTTGAGTTCAAATCTAACCTCAGATATTTACTAGCTGTGTGACTCTAGACAAGTAGTCACTTATGTGCTGTCTATCTCAATTTCCTCATCTGTAAAATGGGGATAATAGCACCTGCCTCACAGGTTGTTGTGAAGTTTGAACAAGATAACATTTGTAAAGTGCTTAGCACAGTCCTGAGACATAGTAGGTGCTTAATAAATGTTTGTTCTTCCTTTCTTTTATAAGTTACTTTCCATCTACCCTATGCATATCTTGTATGTACTTATGTCTATTATAAGAAGGCAGGGATTATTTGGAGGGAGTTTCTCTCATTATGTTAAATAAGCACTTCAAAAGTGCTTATTAATTGTTGAGGGAGTGAGTGGAATTATGGATACCATTTCAGATGTGGCCAATGTGATCTAGAAAAGAAGAGGTCTACCCTAGATGTCCCCAGAGCCTCTTTCTACATCTAGAGCTATGATATTATAATCCCATGATTGACTTTGCTTAACTGCATTTATTTGTTATAAAGGAGATTCCTATTGAGAAGGGTGAAGGAAGTTATTAGGACCTTCTATGGATGACTGACTACTGAAAAGAGAAGAGTATAAAACAACATTTAAAGAAGGAAACAAGATAAGGGTTTGTGGGAGAACATGAGCAAGAATAGAACAGGACGGAAAGGCATGAAGAGATTGTGATCTGCACTAGTGGAGGAAAAACCCACATTTTTGAGCCAATGGAATTATTCAAGCACAGAAGTGCAACCTACCATCTCATAAAAGTTTGTGTATCATCTTTGGCCATGGGCCTTTTGGACATTTACCTAGGACAACAGGAGGGGGCCTACTTGATTTGGGCTCTGCCCAGTCACCACATTAACCACCATCTCGTTTTCTAACATGGCCAGTAACCTTTTCTTGAATACCACAGTCCCCTGGGAGCACTCTGGCATAACAGGTATCATAGTATAGTGGGAGTAATCCTAAATATGAAATCAAAAGAGAAAGGTTTTAACCTCAGCTTGGCTATTTGCTAGTTGTGTTACTTTGAGTCATCTTAATCTCAATTTCTCCTTTTGTAAAAATCAAGGGATTGGGCTAGATAATGTCTAAGGTTCCTCCCAACTCTAAATCTTGTAGTTTTATGACCAAAAGTTTGTTGGGAAGATTCAATGAGATAATGTCTACAAAGTACTTCATAAATCACAGGGCAACACAAATAAGCTATTATTATGATAGCAAGGGGTTCCTGAATGAGGTGGGCTTAGGCATTCTAAACCTAAAGATTTTAGAGAGGCTGAGCCAAGACCTCAGAAATAATCTGGAACTCATTAAGCCTTCTGGGGATCATGTTGGGGTACTGATTAGACCCAGTTAAATTTAGGAATGGGAAAGCAATGGTAATGAATAGTAGTATCATGGCAGAGGAGATAGCATTGGACTTGGGAGTTAGGAAAACCTATATTTGAAGCCTGCCTCAGTCTGTTAAAAATCACAGAATCCCAAAACTGGAGCTAGAGTAGACACATCAGTTCAACCTTCTCATTCCTTGAAGTCCAGGAAATTTAATCAACTTGCCCACAATGATAGTAAATGTCAGATGCAAGATTTGAAGCAAGGTCCTCTTAATCCAGAGCCCATGTTCTTTTTACTATACCATGGTGCTTTACTAGCTACATACATAACTCTGGGCAAGTCCTCATCTGTAAAATATGAATACTGATAGCACCTATTTTATAGGACATTTTGCAATGAATAATGAGATAACATTTGTAAAATACTTAGTAAAACCTAAAACATAACATATGTGAACTATTATTATTATTATTATTGATAGCAGCAATAGGGAGAGAGCCAGCTATCTTGACCTTGATCCAGGGCCCTGTTCTTCTGGATTTTACCCTTTTCTCCTTTCTTTGTCCTAAAACCACCCAAACAGAGGAAGTGCCCAAATAGCAGAAAGCCACCTGAAGTAAGACCTCAGTAGGTTCACTTCTCCCCTTAAGGCCTCTGACAATTAAGTTTCATTTCACTAAGTGTTAGACAAGCACCTGCACCTATGGATGCACTTAAAAGTATGACTTCAAGGAATACAAAGCTCAAGTTCCCTAACTATTCTCTGATTCTGTGAATGACTTTTCACAAGAGGTAAAGAATTGTTCCCTAGATCATAGAATATTAGAAGTGAAAGGGACCTTTGATTCCAACATCCATCCCTATTCCTTTATTTTTACATTTAAGGAAACTAAAACCCTTCTAGAGAAAGGAAGTGGCTTGCCTTGAATCCCATAGCTCATAAGAAGATCTAATAAGCAAATTTAAGTTGTCTGACCCCAACTCCAGTTTTTCCTCCCCTAGGACATCATATTAGAGCCAACCAAAAACTACTCAAGAGAGCTGATCCATGCCACCTCCCTGAAGATCCAAGTCCATAATTCCCTGTGTGACCTGGATCAAGGCACATCCCCTTCATACATTTAAGATTCCTTAAATGTCTATAAAATGAAAGGGTTTCTGAGGTCTTTCCCAAGCCTAATATTCTATGATTTATTATTCTTCAGGCTGGAACATGTTTACATTCAGGCAATGGAAGGGAGGTCAAGGGGGGAGGAGGAGGAGGAAGAGGAGGTACTAATATAGCAGCTGGGCTAGGGAATTCAGAGCCTGTCAGCCTAAGGCACTCCCCAGACTCAGCCTTACCTCCTGCCTACATACAAGCTGGCTGGCGATCCCCGAGCAAGACAATCAGTCACAAAACACTGGAAGGTACTGACTATATCAATTAACCAGGACACAAAATCCTGTCACTAATACCAGAGTCCTCTCAGTCTCTTAAGATTGAGCCCAATCAAAATTCTGGACTTGTTTTTGACTCCTTTCTCTCCCACAACTCCCATATCCAATCTGTCACCACATCCTTCATATTCTCCCTTCAAAATGGCACTGGGAACTACCCGTATAGCCACCCTCCTAGTCTTTGGGATTGTAAGCCTATTGAAAAAGCCTAACTAGTATCCCCATGTATCCTCTCTCTTATTTCTTCTCTCTTTCATGGGCTGCCAAATTAATTTTCCTAAAGTCAAGCCCTCTTGCTCATTGATCTTCAGTAGCTCCCTATTATAATCTATAGGATAAAAGTTCATACTTCTCAGTTTACCATTTAAGGGCCTGCCCAATATGGATAGAGTAGCCTTATTTAACTCTATCTCCTCTGCTAAAAGGTAGCTGGAATAAACAAAAGGCATGGATTGATGGAAAACATGACAAAGACAGAGAACTTATTAGCCACAGAACTTTTTAAAGCTATTTCTAGGATCACAGTATTTAAATTATATTAGGGGCAGCTAGGTGGCGCAGTGGATAGAGCACCAGCCCTGAATTCAGGAGGACCCAAGTTCAAATTTGGTCTCAGACACTTAACACTTCCTAGCTATGTGACCCTGGGCAAGTCACTTAACCCCAGCCTCAGGAGAAAAAAAAAATTATATTAAATAGTTGAACTTACTATGGATGAAAAGTTACATTATTTTCACAAACTTCTAAGTAAAATTTAGCTTTTCTTTCACTCATGAATGTAAGCAATAAACCTTTATTCTGAAAA
The DNA here is from genome assembly GCF_048593235.1 of Sminthopsis crassicaudata. Lineage (NCBI taxonomy): Eukaryota > Metazoa > Chordata > Mammalia > Dasyuromorphia > Dasyuridae > Sminthopsis > Sminthopsis crassicaudata. Next base: position 448,690,266 of record NC_133618.1, on the reverse strand, counting down.
GGAACTCCTATATTTTACCAGACTGACAAAGGGGTCCACAAACAAAGCCAAAAATTCCATGATCTAGTCTAACTCCTTCATTTTATACCTGGGGAAAATGAAGTCCTAAAAATTCCAATGACTTGTTCAAAATCATTCAGGTAGTTGAATAGCAAAGCTCACTTCTCTAAGCCTCAATTTCCTCATTTAGAAAATGACAGTTTTAAAACTTTTCATGAACTAATCAATAGAACTGTTATAGAGAACAAAGAAGGTTATGCATAAAAAGCACTTTTTAACTATAAAGTACTATATAAACATAAGCTATTATTATTTTTATATGTGCTCTGAGCTCCATAAAAAACTAGTCTATTCACACTGTCCTAATACAATTAGAACTTTCTTGACTCCTTGCTTTGCTTAAACATTAAAATTTGTTTGTTTAAAAAAAAAAAAAACCAATAACCCTTTATAATAGCAAAAGAAATAATAAAATGATCCTAAAGGCATATATGCTTTACTCCCTAGGAACATTTTAGGCACTTTGGCATACTACATTTATATTTTCAGGTGAATAGGTTACAATTTGGCATATTAGTGAAAGAATATTGCTAATTCTTTAAAAGTACTGATACTACTACTCCCAGAGGGTAACTTTTATACTAGGAGAATCTAGCTAGCACATCATAACTTCTGAGAAAAATTGTCCATCATTAGGAAAAGTCCACTTGTTAGCAATTCTCCACATTCCTCCCCCACCAATTACTTTGTATTTATTTTATATATATTTTGTATTTATTTTATCTGTGTATATATCATTTTCCCTAACAAAATCTGAATTCCTTAAAGGAACCATTTTTATTTTTGTGGTAACAGCTCAAAACTTTGTGTCCCATGAAGCGTTCATCATCAATACCAATTTTTGCAAAGCCTTTCCTATCTTTACCATTCATCTACTTGGCATAGACTGGTTCACACCATTAGATGTTTTCACAGCTCTATGTCCTATCAATGCAACTATAAGTTCTTCTCAAGCAGGGACCATATTTGATTCATAGCTATAGCTCACAAATCAGTAGGCAATTAAGAAATACTAGTAAACTGATTGACAGACTGATACCCACATGTCAGATCAAAAGCCATTAAGCCCTGGACTTCCTTTCCCAGAATTGTAGATGCTAGAAATTTGATTCCAGCCCCATTCAGAAACGAAGCAGAAGCTATAAGCCAACAGTGGAGATCCAGGCCTATACCCAGATAGGGTGTCTGAACTAACTCTCCAAATGACAATTGGAAAGACACTTATAGACCACTGAACCTTATTTCAAAGAGGAATTTGAGGCCCAGGGTGGGAGGGTCTTGCCTCAAATCACAAAGAGCTGGTTCTGCTACTTACTAGCTGTGCGACAGTTGACAATTCATTTCATATCTCTGAAGTTCCTCATCTGTAAAATAAGAATAACAAGACTTAACACTATTTGCCTTACATGGAAGTGAAGAATTCACTCTGTGTGTGTACACACAAACATATACACATATGTATGTCTATATATACACATATATAATCTCACATGCCTGTACATACACATATATTCAATGACACACATGGGTCTATATATTCACACATACAATCTCTCACAATCTCTCACATACATGTATCTATACACATATATAATCCATCTCTGATATACATGTATTTCTCTATATGTACATATGTAATCTCACACATGTGTCTGTTCATATTCATATATAATCAATCTCTCTCTCTCTTTCTCTCTCTCTCTCTCTCTCTCACACACACACACACACACACACACAGAGTTTACTGACTCTGAAATCAATGGATCTGGGTTCAGATCTTGCTTCTGTCACTTTCTAAAAGCCTGGCAAGTCGATGAATCTCTCTGGGCTTAGTTTTCTCATTTGAAAAATGGAGAGATTATATTAAGTGGTCTCTGAAGTTCCTTCTAGCTCTAGATCTATGACCCTAGATATGGACACATATGTATATATTCATATACACCATTACAAGAAAAGGATATATATACCTACATACATATGAACCCAGCCTCAAATATTACCTTTGACCCTACTTGTGTGACTTTGGGGAACTGCCTTCCTTAGCCTATTATTTCATCCATAAAAATGAGGAAGGGGAAATTAGACTAGATGGACTTCAAAATTCATTTCAATTTGAAATCTAAGATCCTATAATACTATGATTTTATATGTGCTAACATTATCTTATTTAATTTCAAAGATTAATTAAATTTAAATATATGAATATGAGTTATTATTATGAGAGGAAGCACAGAGTGGTGGAAAGAGCATTTTCTAAAAAAGACTCAATATGGAGATCTAGGATCAGATCCCACACTTTCTACCTATGACCAATTCACATCAATTCTCTCAACCTGTTTTCTCACCCTAAAATGAAGTTAATTATTAACATGTATACTTTCTATTTTGATCTATACACTATATATACACTTCCAATCCCAGATGGTGGTTAGGAGTGAGGGAAGATGGTTTATAGAAATATGAAATGTGAATAATTATAAATTAACAATATACATAATAACCACAAAAATAAGCACAACTAGAACCCAACTATACTAACTCTCAAGCCTACAATATTTCCCTTATACTGAATTGCCTCCTTCTCCCTTTGCCCCTCTTTCTGAGAAAATTGCTTCCTCAGAGAAAGGGTAGCCAAGGGGTCTGCAGCCACAGGGCCCAATTTAAAAGATTCAGGGTGGGAACTTGGCTAAGAGCTTTCTTTTCTAGCACAATAGGGCTTTCTTTCCTTCTTCATGTTTACAGCCCAGCTGAGATGAAAAGCAACAGGGAAAAGGGGGCCTAGCTCCCCTACCCATTTAGATCTGAGCCAGAACACAGTAATAAAAAGGAGAGGCCAGTCACCTACAACCCCAGTATAAGAACGCCTCTTTTCAAGGCCATGGGGCCTGTAGTTTCCAACTTTCTAGACTCTCTAAAGAATCAGAACCCATTTCATCTTTTCTCACAATGAGACGGCAAAAGACACTCACTCAGAGAATTGTGGAAACTCCTCTCTCCTCTCTTCCCAAGCCCTTTTTTCTCTACTTTTTCCTCCTCCTTTTCTACCACTCTCTCCACAATGGAGACTGCCTTCTCAGACTCCAAAGCCTTCTGGAGCCTAAAGTCATCAACTCTGGCAGCCAGGATAAACCCAAAAGAAAGACTATTAGATTTGGCTCAAGAGATCAAGTTCTACTGATAAGAAGCCATGTAACATTAGGCAAGTTAACTTTTGTTTTATGGGCCTCAGTTTCCTCATTTTACATTTACATTATTTTACATTTAAGTTTTAAATAAATAAAAACATAATTTTTTTTTTAAATAAGGAAGTTAGATGTGATGATCTCTAACTTTCCTTCCAGTAAAATTCCTGGCTTACTTCAAATACTGAAAAATTAATGTTTGTTGATTAACTGGTCTATGTTCTAAGGACTCCCTCTGAGAGTTTATATTTTATATTCTAAGGTCTGACCCTTGTAGCCTTGACAGACTATTTTTCAAAATTTCTTTAGTCATAATATCCCATATACTATGTTCTAAAACCCCTTCCAGCTGTCACTTCTTCCTGCTTTAAGAATCTATGCTGTATTTTCAAAGGTTTGCCCCTTCTAACTTTGTTTTGAAGTCTTTTCTAGCTCTGTCATTCTAGGTTCTATATTCTAAACTTCCTTCTAGCTTCCCCTCTAGCTTGTATTTTTAAGGGCCTCCTCAATTCTGACACTCTATAATCTATATACTAACCAGAGACCTTAAGCAAACCACAAATCAAATGCCAGAATGTACCACATTAGCTTGCAGAACCCCAAGATGAACCCAAGTAACAATATTTTTACTGAACCATAATACCAACCAACAATATTGTTTGTTTTGGGTTTTTTAAATAATCAAGGAACCAGTTCCAACTAGTGACCAAACCTACATATTTTCTAAAGTAAGTATAAGAGAATACAACAGGAGAATCAGAATATTCCCCAAATAGAACAGCATTTCATGTTGTTATTGTGCCCAGGGAAGTACCTGTCCTTGACTAGGGGGAGGAGGTAAGTCTACTTCCTATGGGCCTAAGGAATGAGACTCAGTATATCCTTGGCCCAGAACCTGGGACTTTGAAGAAAAAAGTGACAGGGACTGGGGTCAAGATCAAAGTTACATGCCCTGTTTTGACCAAACCCAGTATCAGTCTTCCCTCCACCCCCAGACATTAGGATGGTCACAAACAATATAATACAACAAACAACAAGGTCAACATCCTCAAAGAACTCAAAGTTTAGCTGGGAGATAAAATACAAAGATAGCTATTAGCATTCATTATGATATGATAAAAGAATGATAAAAGATATGATAAAAATTAAAACCAGTCACTTTCTGCTATGGTAGATCCATGCTGCTGGGGACACTGAGATTGATGGGTCTCAAGTTTGGGAGTTCTGAGCAGCAGTAGTGCTAAAATCTAACCAATATGGTGAGTCCAAGGGAGGGGAGGGCTGCAGGCAGCTTAAGGAATGGTGAACCAGCTCAGGGCAGGGAAAAAAAAATGGAGCAGCTTAAAGTTTCCATGCTGATCAATACTGAGATCAGACAAAGTAGGCAAACTGGAATCTCAAAAAAAAAGAGAAAAAAAAAGAGCTCTATGTGAAATCTTAGGGAAGAAGCTTGTTACTGGCTGAGAATAGATACTGAGGGAATGGTGGGGGGAAAGAAGAAACAGATAATAATTGCCCAAAGTGATCCCAATCCTCCTCAAGTTTTGGGGGATGCTCTCCTTTGTAGAAGAATCTAAGCCATATCTATCATTTTATGTCCACAACTGAACTGAAGGCTCTGCATATAATGAATACTTATAAATATTGTTTGATAAATGTTGTTGAATTGAACGAAATTTAGGGGAGAGAGAATAGGATGCCTTAGTTGGGAGTGGGCAGGTCACGAATTGTAGGGCAGCAGGGTATATCTAGTGACAACTGGTAAGCCTGGACTAGCTTCTGAGAAAACTTTCCTCCCCTTCTGTCTCAGGGCACTCTCTTATCTTGGCAACCCCTCTTCTAGGGCAAAGTCTATTTATACTGAAGTCTGAAAGTATAAGGGGGCAGTTACAAATTATATTAGCCTTGGACCATTTTGTGAAAAGAGCCCAATTTGAGGTTCATATTCCCTAGAATATCTCAACTCCCCCATCAAAATCTGAGTAAGGCTTTACCTCCTAGATCGCCCTCTTCTCAGCAGAGGACATGAGCATTCCTCCCCCTACTCCATCACTGATCTGCCCCCTTCTGAGCTGACACACTGCCTCTCTCCACCTTTATAACACCTGCCTTCCCAACAAAGCCAGGGTAGGAAGTCCAGAACAGGCAGTGTGAACAACATAGTCTCAGAGGAGTTTAGAGTTGGAAGGATCCTTAGGGATCATCTAATCAAGGAATTCTTAAACTTCTTTTTGTTGTGGGCTCCTTTGGCAGCTTAGAGAAGCCTAAGGATCCCTTCTCAGAATAACGTTCTAAATGTTTAAAATAAAATACAAAGGAGTACAATGGTATTAAAGGACACGGAAATATACAGTTATCAAAATGGTTTTTATCTAGTTCACAGACTGCATATTAAGAACTCCACAATTCCAGTCCAACGTGCTTATTTTAACAGAGAAGGAAAATAAGGTATCCAAAGTAACAAAAGTTATAGAGGCAGGATTCAAAGCTCATTCTTTGAACTCTAAATCCAAGGCTCTTTCTACTATGACAATCCATTTGATGTAGCCCCTACTTATTTTTTTTTAATACATGTACGCTGGGGATATTCACATAATTAGAATAACTCACCTCTAGAAAGGAAAAACCCCAAGCAAAGAGCAGTTTTCTATGCCTATCTAGAAATCCCTTAAGAAATCTCCTGAGTCTCATGCCATCACTGTACAGGAAGAGGCTCAAGGTCACAGGTAAGATAAGAGCAGAATTTAAGTCTGACTCCTAGCCCTTTATTCTCTCTACTGCACTCTGTTACCCCACTGATACCATGCATAGAATCTTAATTAGAGCAGGAGAGAAGTTAGAACTCACCTGGTCACTTCCCTTCCCAAGTGCAAAAGGCCTTTCACCAGGCCTGCCTCTGATTAGCTTTGGGAAAATCACTTGCCCCTCATTCTGAGCTTCACTTTCACTGACTATAAAATGAGAAGAGCAATGCTTGTACAACCTACCTGACTTGCCAAGCAGAGGACAACACTTTAACAAGTCACTGAATGGCACTGGGCCTCATAGTTACCACCTGAAATATGGTTCCTGAGGTTCCTTCCAACTCTTACTCAATGAGCCTATAATACAGATTTTTACAAGTGTCAGCCTAGTTAACGTTCCTTGACTTGGCAGTTCCTCAGAGGGTCCTAGATCTAGAACCAGAAAGGACTTCTGAGACCACTAAGTCTAACCCTCACACTTTACAGTTGAGGGGAATGAAGATCAGAGGTTAACTTGTCCAAGGTGTCATATGCAAGGGCAGTATTTAAACCCAAGTTCTCTGAGCTTCAGATGCCTGGCCCCATCTGCACTAGGCTTGCAGCTTGAGGAAGGTTGGGGAAAACTTCAGCTTTGACGCTGGCTACCTAGGTGACCTTGATTAAATAACTTTCCTGAACCTATCTCAGTTTGTTCCTTTACACAATGAGGGGATCACAACAGATGTTCCCCCCAAGGTCCTTTCATGTTCTAACATTTTCTGGTTCTTTGGTCTTTCTATATTCCACTCTGAACCCCCATCACCTCTTTGTTCCAAACTTAAAGGATAAGTCTAGTGGGAAGAAAAAGAAGAAAAGAAGTTAGAGAGGTTTCTGGGACTTACAAGACCTCTTCTGAGCTATAGATAGCTCTTCTCTAAGGTCTGTAGGGGCTGATCTCACTGGAATAAGACAGGGTCCCTAAAATTCCAAAATATGGTGTACAGGATGTCCAACTGCAGACACTCCAGACCTAAGAGACTTGAGAACCCAGGTCCCCGTACCCACAACAAGGGATCACTGGGTGGGGGAGAAGGAGAGGGAGTTGTGTCACTCTCAGGGTGCGTGGTCCCTTAAAAGCACTGCCAGATAAGAGATAAAGGGAAGTGGGATGGTCTGTATGTCACCAGAATGGGAGGAACATTCATCATCACCATACCTCCCCTGTGGGAAGCACTTTACAACCAACAAAGCACCTTTTATAGACACTGCTGTATCTGTCTATCATTTCCGTGGGAGAAATTGGGGGTAGGATGGATTGCCTAAGTGGTTTCAGTGGGAAGACTTAAGCAGTGGGACACTTTATCCATTCATAGACCTTTGAAACAAGTTCACAGAAGGGCAAAAGATATTTTCAGTCCTTCCAGAAAAGAAGAGGTGGGAAAAGAAAGTCATTGGAACTCAGGAGATCTGGGTTCTATTCCAGACTCTTGTCATAAATCAGCAAGTGACACTATACAAGTCACTACCCTTCTGTGGGCATCAATTTATTCCTATGTAAACTAAGAAGGGTGAATTCATTTTTCTCTAAGATCCCTTCTAGCTCTAATGTTCTGTGGTCTAGATACGTTCCCAATTGCAAGATTCTGTCTTATTTCACTTCCAAGTTCTGTGGATCCTGTATGCAGTAGCCTCTACTCAGCTCATCTTGCCCCACTTTTGATACTACTTACTCTAAATACCCACAGTTCTTATAGTATGCAAGCCCTTAATACACTGGTTCCATTATCCCACAGGCAGACCCAAAAATTGGGTCCTTAAGCCTAACGATTTAAAATGTCAAATGGGAAATTCTGAGCCAAATTAGAAGAAGCACCAGAAGTGGCAGTATATTAGAGGGGAAAATCATTGACTCTAGCTCTATGGGGCTAAGATTCAGATCCTACCTCTGATACTAACCTCTGAGATCCACGCAAATCATTTTACCTTCCTTGCCCCAAATTCTCATCTATCAAATAAGAGTTGGGCACTAGGTGACCTTTAAAGTTTCTTCCAACTCTAAAATTATGATCTTCATAACCATCAGTATTGCCCACCTTAATTACCATCAACTAATTTACTGCCACAGGCAAAGGAGTAAGGTAAACCCTGGTAATAATAATAAGGCCTGAACCATGATTTCCAGTTTCAAAACCTTAACTACAGGCAAAGAAATTAGGAAATGAACCTCTTTCCCTTTGAATCAAATCTTAAGGTGGCCTTGGGCAAGACACAATCCTTCTCTGTAAAGTCCCTATCAGTTCTAAATCCTTTGCTTCCTATGAATTCTACTCCTAGGAATTAGGAATGCAGGGAGAAAGGAAGAGGACAGAGGGAGGGAGGGAGGGAAAAAGAGAGAGAGGAGGGGGAGAAAAAAGGGGGGAGGGAGGGAAAGAAGGAAGGAGAGAGGGAGGGGGAGAGAGAGAGAGAGAGAGAGACAGAGAGAGACAGAGAGACAGAGAGACAGAGAGACAGAGAGAAAATGAGAATAAACAAAAATCACATGTTCTGATCCTGGCCCTGACCCATATGACTAGAGGCTGGAGAACAGGTGTTTTCCTGTTCTGAGGAATCTGCAGCTTTTCCAAGGTTAGCAAACCAGAAGCTAGCTAATGTCACCTAGGGACTCTTCCTCAAGATAATGCACTTAAAAGTAAAAAGGAAACCAATTGTATTGAAATACATAGTTATCAATATTAAAAAACAATAACAACAAAAATCAATTTCACAGACCTGAAGTTAAGAATTCTTGGATTAGATGAGCTCTGTGACATTTTGAAGTTTTATGATCATAATTTGATAAAATCACAACTCTATGGGTCACATATAAAAGAGATATGGAGAGGATCTAGCACACTTGGGGATCCAGAGGGAGATCACTAGAAGGAGGAAGTAGGGTACTTAAAGATAGCTGGAGCCTCTAAAGCTTTTAGTACTAGAACGCTTAAGAACTAACACTGACACAAAGTCATTTTCCCTGAGTCTCAGTTTTCTTATTAGTAAAACAGGAATAACAACAACCTGCCTCAAAAAATCATACAATTTTAGGGTTGGAAAGAACTTTGGCAGCCACCTGGTTTAGACTATATATAAAAGACACCTCTATTATAATACAATTGACAGATTGTCACTACTTCTGATTAAAGATTTCCGAGAAGAACCCTCCATCATTCCATTTCTGGACAGTTCTAATGACAACAGCTTACTTCTCTATAATGCTTTTAAGGTTTGTAAAGCACTGTATCTATATCAGTTATTTCATCTGAACATCAAAGCAATTTTATGAGGTAGGTGTGGTTAGCTTCATTTTACAGAAGAGGAAACTGAAGCTAGGAGGCTAAGTGACCTGGACACATAATAAGTATCTTGAGATAGGATTTAAACAAAGGTCTTCCTGACACCAAGTCCAACATTCTCTCTACTGTGCCAACTTTTCCTGACCTCCAGCCCAAATATGTATGGGGCCAAAAAGGACCAGATTAATGTCTCTTCTACCCATTTCATATGGCTACTGTAAGACTCAAGAAAATGTAAAATCTAGAAATTTTCTTAAAACAAACAAAAAAATCTACATAAATATGACTATAACCATTTGTCATTATTTTACCAAATAATGGTAAAACATTACCATTGTTGACCACATGTTGTTGACCACATGAGACCAAAATAAGCTAGCTTCTGTACAGGCAAGCCTTGAGTCTTGCTCACTTAGCATCCAGAAAATGGATCTGAGGGTAGACTAAGAAGACTGGCTGAGTGTACTGACTGTGGAGCCCCAGGGTCTAACAGAGAATATACAAAAGTAGTTTCAGAAGATCTGGATTTGAACATAAACTCTACCATTTACTATGCCGTGACCTTGGGGCAAGTCACTTTCTAGGCCTTCATTTTCTCATCTGCAAAATGAGGGGATTTCAACTAGATAGTCCTTTGTAACACTAAATTTATGATCTTGACTCCAATGTCTGTAACTTGTTGGGGTTCACAAAGTATTTTCCTCCCAACAATCTAACAAGAAGGGCTTGCTTAGATACTCAGCTAATTAAGGATCAGAAGTGAGTCTTGAGCCCAGTATCCCTTCCACCAAATCCAGTGTTCTCTCCACTCTACCATACATCTCAACATGCAAAGGCAAGCAAGTGACTCAAATCTATGAGGTGATCATTAGGGCAGCTCAGCTCAGCTCATCTCAGCTCTTTGCTATAGATGGAACAGGAAAGTCTGGTCTATGGAGGTAAGGGTCCACTAAACTTTGGGGAGGGTAACCAATCACACAGAACAAAATAATACCTTCAAAGAGCTAAGAAGAATTTTTAAAAATAAGTTTATTACTCTAAATATGCCGACACTGCTAACATTTGCATGATCAATTCGCTGACAATATCCTTAATATGAATGATACAATATACCGAAAATAATTCAAGATGAGCTATTTCCAAAAGCTATTAATCTATTAATTAATTATTACTCTATCAGGCTACTATGGGTTCAGTCAACTTCATGATAGATTTAAGTGTCTACTTCTCATCTCGTTTACTGGGAATCTAGGAAGAAAATGCATTTTACAGGAGAGATCTATGAGGCTAATTCTCCTTGCTAGGTATACCAAGTTACAATCCTTAAGTCCTAGATTTACCATCCAAATTTTACCCATCGTTGAAGGCTCAGCTCAAGCCTCATGTCCACCAAGATGCCTTCCCCTGATGTGCCAGCTCACTATGACTTCTCTTTCTCCTATAAGCTCTTCCAGATCTGTCTGTATCATACAATCAAGTCTCTGAGGGTGAAATGCCCTTTACTATTTTCAGATTGTTTGAAATATATCATTCCCATCTCCCCACTGACTTGGTAAGATTTTTTAGAACAACCACCATGTCCCTCTGTTTCTCTCATAACCTACACAGCACAAGGCCAAGTACACAATAGGCTCTTAAGAAAGGTTTTTTTTTGAATGGGATTTGAAATGAATTAAATGTGGTACCTGGCAACAGTTGTTCATGACCTAAAGCCAAATCAGTCTTCATCATGGTGGAGTGGCAAGAATCGAGGAAGGTAGAGTCAGAACACCTGAGACCTATGGTTCTGACATCTAGTGACTGATTTGTAAAGATTTGAAAAGGACTGTGTCAAATCATCGACCATGACCCCTCCCCCAGGCATTCCCTCTTGTCAACTATGAGAAGATAACTGTGGGTAACAACTCCTACAAACAGCAGGAGCCAGGAGGTAGGAGTACATGATGGCAACATCAGGTCAACACCCACTGAAAACTCTCCCACCTGCCATCTTTGGTCTGCAAGTCATCAGTTGCCAAGCCTTGAGTATGCTACACCATACAGTGTGGGAATGTCCTGCCCCAGCCAAGAAGTAAGAACTGAAGCCAAAGCATCCTGTTCCACTTCTGGCTGGCCCTGATCCACTCGATAGCAGGAAGATATCAACAAGCCAAAGGGAAGATCTCTGCTATCAGAAGCTTCAAAACTTCTACAACATAGCAAGAACCAAAAGTCTATGATCACCAAAGAGCCTGGACAATCCCTTTCTCTAATAATGGAGAATTCAAATGTAGTTGATCAGCAAAGATCTGGAGAATAAAAATGAGATTCATCTGAGCTATAACATTAAACAACTGGAGATACATTCTATTTAGGCATCAATTCAGAAGGCAGAAATTCTGGATGCTTGTCATGTCACAGGGGTTTCCATTCCAAAGACATACTTTTATAATGCACTGAGATAATATAGTACATGCTGCAATAATGAATTAAAGACCAAATTATAGAGTCAGAACATCAAGAGCTAGAAAGGACCACCAAAAAATAAATAAATAAGACTATCAAAGCTAGAAGCAAACTTGGAACAGAAAATGTCAGAAATGCAAAGATACTTGAAACACAGCAAGTTGGAATTATAAAGGAACTCAGAAATTTCAAGCTGTAAGGGACTTGAGAATATCAGATGGTAGAATAAAAAGGGAACCTTGGAACACAGAATGTTAAGATTGGAGATGGCCTTGGAATTGACCAAGTTCAAATTTCTCATTTTACATAAAAGAAATTGAGGTCCAGAGAAGGGAAATAACTGGCCCAAGGTCACATAAGATCAGAAGAATAGCATAAACAACAAACCAGGTCTAGCCTGGTCCAATTGCTAGGGAAGACTTCCTGAAAGAGGGAGGCCTTGAGCTAAATTCTGAGATCTGGAACTAGTAAGAATTAACATTTGTATAGCATTTGAAGACAGGCAAAGTATTTTATAGAAGTGATTTCACTGGAGGCTCACCACAACCCTATAAGAAAGATAATATTGATATTATTAGACTTATTTTACAAATGAAGAAACTGAGGCCCTAAGAGATTGCTCTCATATTTTCTGTTAGAAAGTCAGAGGGGAGATTTGAATCCAGTTCTTTCCAGATGCACAGAGCTCATTCCAATGCACAAGGCTGCTGTGACAATGACTTCAGCTACCTAAACTATAAAGATGTAACAACGATGTACAGCTATTGTAGCACATTTCAAAGTGCTATCACAGCAGAGCCAACAAAACAGAACCAAAAGAACAATATACACAACTATGCAACTATGTAAATGAAGCTATTTCTAAATAGAAACAATGTCATGATGTTTCCAAGCTCAAAGAAAGCTTAGAAACAATGTGACATAGAGGAAAGCAGATGAATTTGGAGGACCCAGCTTTGACTTTGCTCAGCTATATCCTGCTTGGGTCACCTAGAAGGGGGCAGGGGTGGAGGGAGGTGGGGTGGTGTCACTTAATTCCTCTGAATCTGAGTTTCCTCACCTGCAAATGAAGGGGGTTGTCATCTAAGGTCCCTTCCTACTCAAATATCTGTGAAACAAAGTGACCTACAAGGCCTCTCAGTTCAAAACCCATCTCTGCTATTTGATACTTTGATGACCTTGGGTTGTGTCCTTCATCCTTTTGGGTCTTATTTTGCTTATCTGTATAATGAAGGAGTTAGACCTGTGGCTCATGAACTTTTAAAAAAAATTGATAACTATATTTCAATACAATTTTGGTGCCTCTTGGGATTTGATGCATTTCATTTAATGTATTTTAAAAAACATGATTATGAGAAAGGGTCCAGTGACTCTATATGGGATTGCAATGCATAGTTTAAGAAGCTTTGGCCCAGAAGCCGTCTAAGGGCCTTTCTAGCTCTAAATCTACAATGTTATGACGATATCAGTTAAAAAAAAAAAAGAAAAAGAAAAATTTGTAAATCATACTGTCCTTTCTTTTAAGTGATTTGTCTGAGATACTTATGAGTTAGTAGTAGAGATAGGTCTAAGAAATAAGATTCCTTCCACTGGCTGTTTGTGGCTAAAAACAAATTCTTTTTCCTTAAGTTTGTTCTCTAATACTAAAGTATGAGGGACAGTATGTATTTTTAAAATTTATTTATTTTTAATACACATTACTTTATGAATTATGTTGGGAGAGAAAAATCAGAGGAAAAGAGAAAAACCAAGGGAGTGAAAAAAAAAAAAAACCAGAAAAAAGGAAGTGAACATAGCATGTGTTGATTTACATTCAATCTCCATAATTCTTTTTCTGGATACAGATGGCATTTTCTGTCCAAAGTCTGTTGGGATTGTTTTGGATCACTGAACCACTGAAAAGAACCAAGTTTTTCACAGCTGATCATTGCATATTCTTGATGTTATTCGTTCAATATTCCTGGTTCTCTATTTGTTTCACACAGCATCCATTCATGTAAATCTTTCCAGGCCTTTCTAAAATCAACTTCTTCATCATTTTTATAGAGCAATAATATTCCATTATTTTTACATAACACAACTTATTCAGCCAATCCCCAATTGATAGGCATCTACTCATTTCCCAGTTCTTCACTACCACAAAAAGAGTTGTTACAAACATTTTTGTACATGTGGGTCCTTTTCCCTTATTTATGATTTCCTTGGGATACAGACTCAATAGTGGCAATGCTGGGTCAAAGGGTATGCACAGTTTTATAGAGGCTGTTATGTATTTCAATTGCAATCTTTTATGTTAGTTTTTGATCCTGTACATTATAGAAAATTCAATTGAAAAATTTTTATGACGTGTTGAAACAAATTTATCAATATGATTTTTATAGTTCAGTGCTGTCACTTTGGGTGTTTCATTTTCTCTTTACAGCAAACCCCAGTAAGTAGGTAGGGATAAAAATCACTGAATCTCTGTTTTAAAGGCAACTGAGGAGTTGAGAGAAGTGATTTGTCTGAGATACTTATGAGTTAGTAGTAGAGATAGGTCTAAGAAATAAGATTCCTTCCACTGGCTGTTTATGGCTAAAAACAAATTCTTTTTCCTTTAAGTTTGTTCTCTAATACTAATAATTAGAATTAATATATATTCCTTAATACAATAAAATTGTATTCTCTTTAATATATTTTAATAATCCATTTTACATATATAATATATATATACATACATATATAGTATATACACATACATATAGTATATACACATACATATTCATATGTGTGTGTCTCTGTGTGTGTGTTTATGTGTGTGTATATCTGTGTAAAACAAGTTTTACAGTTGTTGCTCAATTAAGTCCAATTCTTTGGGATCCAACTTTGGTGTTTTCTTGGCAAAGATACTGTAGTGATTTGCCATTTCTTTCTCCAGTTCATTTTACAGATGAGGAAACTGAGCTACTTGCCCAGCATCACAGAGCTGTATTAAGTATCTACTGCCAAATTTGAATTCAGATTTTCCTGACTCCAGAGCCAGCAATCTAGTCACTGCATTACTTATTCTAACAACAACATTCAGTATTACAAATCTTTCACTAAATCAGGAAGAACCTCCTCTAAATGAATCCAAATTATAAAAGTCTAGATATATTTTAAGAAATCAGGGGAATAAGCAATTCACCAAGTTGGATTATTCTTGAGAGGCCTTTCCTTCATTTGGTACCATGGACTGTGCAGTATATTATCACATTCACTATTAAAGAAAAATCTGTAGTCCCTTTATGTGGAGCCCAAATATTGACTGGATGAGCTGTTAGTGACAAGAGTTCACATTAACAGTGCTCTCCTACCTCCCACCAAGTACTTCTGGTTAAGAATAAATGAAGACAGGCTCTCAGAGGACAGCTAGGTAGCACAGCAGAGAGGCAGGCTTGGAGTCAGGTAGACTTATCTTCTTCAGTTCAAATTTGGCACTGTGCAAGTCACTTAACCCTGTTTGCCTCAGTTTCTCATTTGTAAAATGGCAAACCATTCTAACATCTCTTCCAAGAAAACCTCAAATAGGGTCATGAAATGAATTTACTGAACAATAATAAGGCTCTCAGAACTGACAAGGGACACAAAGATTAACTGCTCCCAACCTTGATTAACAGAGAAGAAAAACTGAGCCTATAGAAGAGAAATGATTTAAAGACAAATAATGATTCCTGGGCTACAGTATGATGCTGAGGATGGGTGTAAATTGGGGCCTTCTTAGACTGTCAACTCCAAGTAGATTTTTTTTTTTCTTATGATTATTACACTCATCCCAAAGAGCCTCAAATGACAGGATTCTGAACTAAATGAGAGGATATGAGCACAAGCTCTCTAAATTTTTTCCCTCCCTTATTACATTGAGTTCTGCCTCCAGCTCTGAAATTCCATACTCTAAAGTTCCTTGTATTCTTGACATTCTATTTCAGTAAAATCAATTCAACAAACATTTATTAAGCATCTATTATGGGCAATACACAATGCTAGGCACTGAAAAAATGAAAAGGTACAGTCCTTGTCCTCCAGTAACTTATGACTAAAACCAACAGATCCATCACAATTAGTTAGGATGTCCTAACAGTCTATGCTCTAAAGTTCTTCATAAAAGGATCCACATGTGCAAAAGTGTTTGTAGCAGCCCTTTTTGTAGTAGCAGGGAACTGGAAATGGAGTGGATGACCATCAGTTGGGGAATGGATAAGTAAGTTTTGTTATATAAATATAATAGAGTATTATTGTTCTATAAGAAACAACCAGCAGGATGATTTCAGAGAGGCCTGGAGAGACTTATATGAACTGATGCTAAGTGAAGTGAGTAGAACCAAGAAAACACTTGCCTTATAGGCAACAAGATTATGTGATGATCAATTCTGATGGATGCGTCTCTTTTCAACATCTCTCAACAGAGATGATTCAGACCAATTCCAGTAGACTTGTGATGGGGAGAGCCATCTGCAGCCAGAGAGAGGACTATGGAGACTGAATGTGGATCACAATGTAGTATTTTCATTTTTGATGTCATTTGTTTGTTTGCTTGGGGTTTTTTTTCTCATTTTTTTCTTTTTGATTTGATTTTTCTTGAGCAGCATGATATATGTGGAAATATGTTTAGAAGAACTGCACATGTATAGTCTATATTGGATTACTTGTCTAGGGAAGGAGGAAGGGAGGGAGGGAGAAAAATAATGAAAGACAAGGTTTTGCAAGGGTGAATGCTGACAACTGTCTTTGTATGTATTTTGAAAAATAAAAAACTATTATACAAAACATTTTAAAATAAAGTTCTTCATAGTTCTAACATTGTTTATTCTATGTTCTAAGTTCCATTCCAGTTCATCCATTATTTGTTCTAAGTTCTAAGGTTCGTTCCAACTCCTATATTATATGTTCAAAGTTTCCTTCCAGCTCTGATATTCTGGGATCCTAGCCTCTTAATGAGTTAGGTTAATCATTATATACTTATAATCTAGTTTATTCTACCTTTTTTTTTTTGTTTGTTTAAAGATAAAGCAAAGTAAAGTTCCTGCCCCAACTCTGATCCTTCCTCAATTGATAGTCTAAGTTGATGAGGTTTTGCTGTATTGAGAGAATTATGCCTGTGTGGTAAAAGAGGCCCTGTATTAAGGAAGTCAAAGAAGATGAAGGCCATTGGAGTTTTTGACCTAGGATAGGCAACAACCAGCATGTATAAGGAAATGCTGCCCAAGCCTGGAAAGGAATCAGACAGCTCTCTGTCCTGGGGCCCAGGACAAATCATCCTGGCTGGAAGCAGCAATAAACTTTCCAATAGGGATGAGAGAGGGAGGGAGAGGGGGAAAAAGTCCAAAAAAGTCAGATGTAATGTGGGGAAGTGATGTCATGTGGGAAATTGTACTCAAAGATAAAGGAACAAGTGATTTTACAGACAGTGCAGGAAACAATGTAGCTTTAGTTAGCCGGCAAATTTCCCCCAAATGGTGCCAAAAAGCAGAAATTTTTAGAAGTGGCCTTTTTAAAAGAGCTCTATAGAGCTGCACAGGAAGAGAGGGACTCAATTTAATACTTCTCTCCAATGGGCCTTTGGGAAGCTGTCCTGCTCCTCCATGGTTTATTGCTGCTTGAATTCACCACCCAAGCAAGAGACAAAAACAGAACTGCCCTTTTAGAACAGGACAATCTAGAATCAGAACTAGAAGAGATATTACAGAATATAGACTGTTAAAGCTGGTAAAAACCTTAGAACACAATGTTGACACTGAAAGAGAACTTAGAACATAGAATGTCAGAGCTGGAAGAAAATTTAGGACATAGAATGCTAATGTTGGAAGAGAGAGATCTTAAAAAATGAACTATCAGGGCTGGGGAGGAACCTTAAAATATAGACAGTGAGAGTTGAAAGGAATCTTAAAACACAAAATATTTTTAAAAAAATAAAACTGAAAGAACCTTAGAACAAAGGATTTTAGGTCTAAAAGAGCAAGGTGGAAGCAGAGCTATTAGAATCCAGGTTTCTCCAATCTCAGCAGTGCCCTTTCCATCTCCCATGTCTATAGCCCATATAAGCCTCGCTTTACAGGGAGTTGCAGTGGTCCTCAAACTTTTTAATGAGGGGGCCAGTTCACTGTCCCTCAGACTGTTGGAGGGGGGGCTATAATAAAAACAAAAACTCATACTCTGTCTCCTCCCCTCAGCCCATTTGCCATAACCCTGCCGATGGCATAAAGGTCCTCAGCTTGCCGTATCTGGACTACGGGCCTTAGTTTGAGAACCCCTGGAACTTTAGAGTAATCAGAAAGGTAAATAGGATAGTGGTGAGGAGGAGGGAGGAGGAACTAGAGATGGACTCAGTGTGAGACAAAACGTGAGTCAAGAAAAAACAGCAGTCCATTGCAGTGAGGGGATATAGAAATTTCATGAAGCTGGGGGAGCAGGGGGGGGCAAAGAATGAAAAGCTCAAGCTCATAAATAAAAGCATTCAGGAAAACTGAATTTTAAGTCAAAGTATCTATGAAGCACAAATGATTTTCCTTTTCTCTGTACACTTGGTGGATATGATTTCTAATCTGTCAAATGCCTCACTCATCAGAACCAAACATACCCAGGCACTGAAACTGGGAAAACTTTGCTACAGCTAAGAGCCCACTCATCCTTTCCCATGAAATAATAGCATTTTAAAAGTCAGGGCAGCAAGACATTCAGTACCATTATCAAAGGGAAACTAAGGTACCAAAAAACAGAAACCTCAAACTAGGAAGAGATATGGTGTGATGGAAATTTCATTGGGCTCAGAAATCTCGTTCAATTTGATTAATTCAATTGAACAAGCATTTTTAAAGTATACCGTGCTATATGCCATGAAGGTACAATGATTAAAATTTTTAAAAAAGTGTAATCTGGCAGAGCCAACAGAATTACTTCAACTGGTTAGAATTCCTAATATAGGGAGGGCACAAGAGTGGTGACTTTAGTCAAAAAACAAACCAACCAACCCTGGGTTCAAGTCCCATCTTTGACACATTTGCAGTGGCAAGACATTTAATCTCTCTGTGAGTCTAGGTAACTCTCTAAGATAAAAAAGTGTCAAGTAGCCGCTGATTACCACTGGATCCATTCCCTTACCCAGAGAGCCTTATAAACTCTGAAACCTCCTTTCCTCTCCCCCCAAAAATGTTCAAGTCACATTAGCAGTGTGTTTGAGCTATGAACAATTAAAGACTAGCCAAGTCCCTTCTCTTCAAACTCGTTTCCTCATCTATAAAATGGTAATTTTATTTGCAAGTCTACTTAGAAGGGCTTTTCATAAAGAAAGCAATCAGTATACCCTATAATACTAGAGAAATGAGAGCCTTTCTTAACATCATTATTATTATTGTTATCACCATCATAGGGTATCACAGGGTAACCACAGACTACTAGGTGACATGGACAGGGACTTGCGATCTCACTGATACGAAGAACTCCCAGGTAAAGAAACTCTCTCTACTAGTACAGGTTTGCAATTTCTCTGCAACTTAAAGAGTTTTAAGGAATTATATGGACACATGATTCACTTCAATTCAATAAACATGTAATAAGTGCCTACTGCAGGCTCTCCAAGCACCTGTTCTGGACAGGGGATTATGAGGGTCCAGTGGGATGAACATTAAGGAGTTTCAAGTCTGCTAGAGGGAAATCCTAGAACAGTTAGATAAAAATGCAAAGTGGTTGATAGTAGATCATTGAAGGGCCAGGGGATGTACAGAAGTCAAGGACATTCAATAGGCATTAGGGTGGGTCAGGAAGGCCTTTCAGAGGACTAGGCATTTGAGACAAATCTTGAAGACTTGTTATATACTTTGGAGTCAGAGAAGAAGGGGGAGGGCACTGAAAAGGGAAGAACATGAGTCAGACTCAGGGCTCTATAGTAGGCACCTGAGTAACACTCTTTAGCTTCAGTCTGAATCATCGTTGTGAGGAAAATATTTTTTACATCTAAAAACTCAATCCAAACGTTAGTCATCATATTGATTCCTTATCAGTGTCCTCTTTTTTCATTCTATTCTTTCTCCCTCTTGGTGCCTTTGAAGGCAGCTCCCTCTGCCTATCTAAAATTCCCTCCATTCTACCATACTCCACTCCAGCTGTAGAATATCTATCCTCAAGGCCCAGGTCTCAGGCTTCCCATGGAGCCTTCTTTCCCCACCTCCTCAACCCGACCTCCAACTCACAATGGAAGTGATCTCTCCTCCCCAAATTCCCCATTTTTACTTTAAAACCTTTAGAATATCTGGGCTAGAAGTAATCTTAATGCATATCTAGTCCTTCACCCCCCACCAGGATATGAAGAGCAGGACACAACTGAAACCACTGAACAACAATAACAAATAGATTACCAAGGACTAATAATGATTTACCCAACTTTATAAGAGTAGCAGAGACAGAACTTGAACCCAGGTCCTCTGACTCCAACTCCAATGGCCATTCCACCACACTTCAGTGACTTCCCCAACCAAGGATCTGTGCTTTGGAAGTAAGGTAGCATCAAGCATAGCAGCACTCTTTCATGGAGCAGGAAGGGAAGCTGCTAATCCTGAAGTCACTGGAGACATGTACAAACTAAAGTCTGATCTTTATCATCACTGCAAGTCATCTGCCCTCCGAGCTTTAGTTTCTTCTTCTCCAAGGTGGCACAGGATAGAGTACTAAGCCTGGAGTCGGGAAGATTAATCTTCCCAAATCTGGTCTCAGACACTTATTAGTAACCGTGACAAGCTAGTTTGTCACTTAACAAGTCACTTAATTTTGTTTGCCTCTGTTTCCTCATTTGTAAAATAAGCTGGAGAAAGAAATGGCAAACCACTCCAGTATCTCTGCCCAAAAAAATTCAGATGGGGTCAGGGAAAGTCGGAGACAACTGAAATGAGTAAACAACAAAATTAAGTTTTGAAAGTGCTCTATACACATATATTTAAATATACATACATATTATATATACATACATAAATCATTTGATCTATAAAAATCTTATATGTAAAATCAAAATAATAATTTTAGCACTACCTACCTCACAGATCTATTATGAGACAAGTGTTACAGAAATAAGTTACTATCATCAAAAAATAAGCACTTAATAATAGTTGAGACACATAGAACATCAAGTTTTGCTGAATGTTTATATTCATTTCTTATTTATAACTCACAACCATGTGGTGAAGAAGGTACTGAATGTATTGCCACTCCCATATTACAGATCTGGAAACAATAATTCAGAAGTTAAGTGACTTAGCCACAGCTCTAAGTGTCAGATGAAAGATCAGCTGCTGAAGTTCAGAAGTTTCTCCAGCATGACTCCTCAATTAATATTGAAGACATTAAGCTTCTCTAAGATGATAGTATTTTAAAGGATTATTGAATATTACAGCTAAATAAAGAATTTGAACATCATTTAGTCTGTCCTTCATTTTAGAGGGAAATAATCTGAAGCCCCAGAGTGTATATAATTTGCCCAAATAGTAAATGGCAAAGCTGTGAGATTCAAACTCATGTCTTAGTCCAAATCCAGTATTTTATTCCGATACACAATGATGCCATCTAGGTATGGGCATAAAGGAGTCAAAAGAGATGAGGATACAAATCTCCCCTGCTACACAGAATTTAACCCTTCTAAGCCTGTTTTCTCATCCACAAAATGAGGCTAATTAATAGTACTTCTGTCACTGGATTGTTGGGATGATCAAATGAGGAAATGTTTATGAAGCTCTAAACAAATGTTCACCTAAAAAGAAAGGCACTAAAGGGTGGACAAAGAGCTGGCCTTAGAATCAAGATGATTCTAGCCTTTGCTAAAAACATTAATGTCATTAATCTCTCAAAGCCACATTGCAACTCTCTATACCTATATATTTCTCAAGGGTTGCTAATCTACATTGTTAAAATATGCACTTCATGCCCCCTTCCCCCAAAAAGAGATAGTGAGATAAGTATAGAGATCCATATACATAAATATACATACATATATATGTGTATATATATGTATGCATATATATATATATACATATTTAATAGCTTTGAATAATGGTTTTGGGACACCCTATGTATATATACACACATGTACATTTATATGAGTTTGTAATCATGTTATGTATGTACATATACAAATATGTATTTTTTTATGTCTTCCATGCTCAGAAAGAGATCCAATGATCTAGGGATGAAGATAGAACACTGATAAGAGCACTAGATTAGAGGAAATAAGTCCAGGATTCTAGTTTATCACTAGCTGAACAAATCACTTTCTCTGGGCTTCATCTGTAAAATGGGGATAATAACTCTTATCAGGGTTATTGTGAGGATCAGAGATAACAAATGTGAAAGCTTTTTAAAAAGTATAAGGTTCTGTGCAAATGTCTGGTTAAGTTACCCTGTCTTCAAAAGAAAAATAGCTAAGAAAGCAAAAAGGGATTGACAATGGGCAAGAGCCCCAGTGGGTCTGGCAGACACTGCTGGCACCCAGAATATATTCAGTTCCCAAGAAGGGCTATTTGAGGAGATGCCAGTGCCCTCTACCCACTGTCTGGCTCACTTCATCTCAAGAAAACTTGACCTTTGGTTGAGAACTCAGACCACAGAACCCACAAAACCAGCCACCAACCATTACAGGATTTTAGAGTCAGGTAAAGGCCTTAAAAATCATCTAAAATCAATTGCTTTTAATAAAAACAAGTACATACATCTCAAAAAAATAAAAAATAAATAAATTTAACTGCTTTTGTTTAACAAATGAGTAGCTACAGCCCAGACTGATTGAAAGTCAGCCCACAGGTAAAAAGTGATAGTTAGGAATCAAACACAGATTCTGAGGATTCCAAATCCAGCATCTTTGCCATGTTACCACCTCCCATCCATTCTTCCTATGCACTGTTAATAAAAAAGCTTCTTAAGGAAACTTCAGGGCAAATGTACAATTATGGACCAATAGGTCCCAAGCTCAGCTCACAGGGGCTTGTTGCCCAGTTACCTTCTCACCCAATCCCACAATGAGTTACACCTTTAATATATCCTCCACTCTTCTCTTCCGTCCCTTTAATGTCTATCCTATAGAGAAGCAGTGTTGTATGGGGGATAGAGAACTAGCTTCCAAGCAAGGGAGATCTGGGTTAGGATCCTGCCCCTGACTTACATTGCTAGTGTGACCGCAAGTAAGTCATTTCACTTCTCATTATTCTAAGAAACTCTGTTAAGTTCCAGGGAAAGTGCTTACTTCTTTTATGAATCCTCTATACCAATAAAATAACATTAACATTACCCTAGGCTAGTCTACTTACATGTACCTAGAAAACCCTGGAATGAAATCAAGGAAAATCCACCTCACCACTTCCAAGACAAATGCTATGATTCTACATTCCAATGGAATCTATATTGTCCCTAAAAATAAATTAGGGATCTAGGAGGAAAGGAGGAAAAAATAAGTATAGTGCCTATTATACGCCTGCACTGTGCAAAGCACTTTTACAAATGCTATTGTTCCTCACAACAATCCTGTGAGATAAGTGCTATAATTAGGTCCATTTAACGGATGAAGAAACTGAGGCATACAGAGACTTATCCAGTAAGTGTCTGAGGCTACATTTGAATTTAAGTATTCCTGACTCCAGACTTTTCAAGATCATATAATTCAACCCCATTATTGTAATGAGGAGACAATGGCTCAAGGTTTCAATGGACTTGCCCCAAGGTCAAAGGAATAACAGAAAACTGGGATTCAGATTCAGATCCTGTGAAACCACATAGAGTGAGAGTTTTCCACTTCACCAGAGGACTTTATGGGTAATAAATTACAGCCTCAGAGTTTTTAATCTCCATTTTACAAATGAGGAAAATTAAGGTTTAAAGGGGTTAAGGGACTTGCTCACAGCAAAAAGTGGAACTGGGTTTTGGCTCTAGACTATGCAATCCTAGGATTATTCGAACACCAGAATGCACATGTGCTCTTAACACCGCCCACATGCAATTGGCTCTCTCACCTCACCTCCACCAACCCCATCTAACAGATTATTTACTTCATCTCCCCGAAATAAAGCCCTCCCATCTGACAGCCCAAACAGCAGATCTCCCAAATGCAAATCAATGGACCCAAAACTTTTATGAACTTGGCTAGTCAGCCTTGAGCTCTGGGATCCAGGATGAGGCCCGTTTCCCCTAAGTGTTTATAAACATATCCTTTAAAATGGACGAAGCTCAACACAAAACTCTTAGTGGGAAATGCTCAATCTTGAGTATTTAGTGGATCAAAGATTCATTTCCATGGATTCCCCTGAACCGACCAAGTTCAAGATCAAGATAAAAACGGGGGAGAGTAACGAAGAGGGTGGCCTGATCAAGGATCCAAGAAAAACCAATCCCAGGAGACTGGGGGAAGAAGGTTCACAAACCGGGCCCAACTGTGCCGAGCTGTAGCGTTTAAAAAACAAAGACCCTCTGAAATGAAGTTAAGGGGGGAGGGGAGAGAAACAGATCAGAAGACTCTAGTGCATCAGGGATATTAATATTTCATATTCTGCCCTAGATATGACTGAGGGTTTTTTTCTCCCTGCCTGGTTTTCCCAAATGATTTGAATAAATGAACTACAGAAAGTCTTCAATTATTCAGCTCAGCCCTGACATTCCTTAGTCAATCTCGCATTGCAATACTCCACAGCAATCCCAACAAAAGGGCTCCTCCATAGAAGCCGGTCAGTTCCTTTTCTCTCCGATGTTTTGGGCTCCCTTACTCCGCTGAGAAGGCAAAGGCGGCTGGATTCCTCTAAAACCATGAATTCCTCAAAGCCCCGATATTCCGGAACCAAGCCGGGCCAGAGTTTGAGCCAAAAGGCCCCTCTGGAGGGCTTCGGGGCCCTGCAAGAACCAGACAGCCCCAGGCTCCCTTTTACGCGTTTGCTCGCTAGGCTAGGAAGGATTCTGGCGAGGGAGGCGCGATGGGAAATGTGTCTGCCGATTCTCCGAGGCGGGTGGGAAACAAAGCCGGGGTCAGCTTCCCCGCGGCCCCTACCAGGGAGAGGTTGGGGCAACGCCCCCCAATATACATACATACATACATACATACACACACACACACACATACATACACACTCTAAGACAACGCCCCCCCAACACACACCCCCAGGACAACGCCCCCCAACTCACTAGAACAACGCCCCCCATACACACACACACACACACACACACACACACACACACACACACACACATACACGCACGCACTCACGCTTCAGCATTCCCCTTCCCCCTCTACACCCCAGACAGCGCGCCTAAGGTGAGGGAGACAAGGAGGAGGAGGGAAGGGGGACCCTCTTACCTTCTCTCCTTAAGACAGTAAATCTCTTCCTCTTCCTCTTCCTCCTCGCCCCCAATCCTCCCGCGATACCCAGACTGGCTGGCTCCGGTGGGGAGAATGAATTATCGGTCGGAGAGAGGAGGAGGAAAGGCGGCCGAGGGAGGGAGGGGAGGGAGAAAGGGAGGGGAATGAAGGAGGGGAAAGACAGGGAGGGAGGGAAGGAGGAGAAAGAGGATTAAGAAGGGAGGGGAAGAAAGGAGGAAGAGCAGAAAGGAAAATTCTAAGTGCCCCTGGTAGAAGGAGATGGACCTATAAGGGGAAGGAAAAGGGGATCCCAGCAATGGGAGTGTGGGATAGGGATCAGGGTGCCAGGAACGAAGGGGTAGGGATCTGGGTTTCTGAGGGAGCAGCGAAGAACCGAGGGTAGAAGGGCGCGGAGGGGGAAGGGAGAAAGGGAGTGGAGATCGGGAAAGCGCGTTAGATATGGGAATGGGGGAGTTAAGGGGCGATAGAGAATTAAGGGGTGAGGCGGGGATGGGGGCTTGAAGGACCAGGATCTCAGTGGTGGGCGCGGTGCACCCGCCCACCCGTTAGCTGTAGCTGTTGGCGAGGAACTATGAGTACTGAGCGCAGAGCAAGCTCCGAGGTCGCGGGGTAGATGGCTCCGCTCTCCTCTGTGCAGATTCAGGTCGAGGGTCAGAAGAACGGGTCCCAGCAGGGAAGGGAAGGGGAGAGAAAACCGGCTAGCACCCCCACACCCACCACCTATGAAAAGGGAAAGGGGTAAGGGGAGATCGAATTGGAGCCAAAAGGAGGTCAAGCTCCTCTGCCTCGAGACCAGAAGCCCTTGTCGCGGTTTGAAGACTGTCTCTCTCACGGCTCCCTGGTCGATCGCCTTCTCCACCTCCTCCTCTTCTCCTCCCCTCACTCTCCTCCCTAGGGGGGGGAAGGGGGGGAAGAAAAACTCTAGCGGAATATGGCAGCAAAACCGGAAGAAGCTTGAGGAAGAAATCCCCCTCCCTTCTTCTCATCCTCCCTCCTCCCATTCCCCAACCCTTACAGCTCCCCCACTCTCCAACCCCCACTCTGGCACGGCCTGAAATGAGGTCTGAGCTGGGAACCGAAGAGGTAAATCCCCTTTCTCCCTGTGGATGGGGCTGCTGGCTGCATTTGGGTTGGCTGCCTTATCTGCTCCTACTTCCCACAAACCCCATCCTCTCCCCAGCATTTATAAACACACTCTTTGAACTGTAAACCTCCTCCAAGAAGAGGGAAATAGCCCTAGAACCATCCAGTCCCTCATTACTGCTTCCACGTTTCCCAACTATACATAGTCTGATAGAGATCTTTGAATTGATTATACACATCGATCTTTATACACAAAAACCCATTATAATAGCATTAGTTATTATAAATACAAATAATCCCTTAACTTATTTACACAGCGATTTTACATCCGTTTTAACATTTGGTCTTGTGAAATGGTTACAACATATTATTACCCTTGTTTTACGGAGGTTGGAGATGATTCTTAAGAGAAGTAAAATGCCTTGTCCTAAATCGAGTTTTTAATGTTTTTTGTTCTCCTGAACCCCTTTGGCAGTATGGTAATGTCTATGAATGCCTTCTCAAAATAAATTTTTTAATGCACGGAATAAATATCTAGCAAAATACTTTACAAATATTATCTCAAGTGATCCTCATAACAACCCTTAATGGAAGGTGTTATTATTATTCCCATTTTATAGTTGAGAAACTGAGTCAAAGAGAAATTGTGACAACCAAGGTTGTAGAACTACAAAATGCCTGAGACTGGACTAGAACTCATATCTATCTTCCTGAGTCCAGGACCAGAATTCTAACCACTGTGTCACAGCCACATTACAAAAGAAATCAATTATCAAAAAAAAATTTTTTTTTTAATTTTTTTAAAAGTCTGAAAGAACAAGCATAGCTTGAAAGAAAAGATTTGAGAAGTTCTCAAGCCAACCCCTTTGGTTAGGCAATAGATCCACAGATGTTCAACACTAAACATCTTTTTGGACTTTTCCACTGTCTTGATTGTGCTGGCAATATTTTCAAAAAGACATCAATAAAAAACGTTTTAAATTGTAAAAAATAAAATATAAAATAAAAATAAGATCTGGACCCTTGATTAAGTCTCATCTGCTTAAGGTTGCACAGCAAGTGAGCTTTAAGACTGGAACCTCTTTCTAGGAGGCTCCCTTGTTCCAGCTTTTCCCACTTAGCCACCCAGGAGCTCAGGAAAGGAAGGGAGAATGATTTGAAATTTTTTTCTAGTTTGAAGGACACTTCCCTCTTCAGGCAAAAAAATAATTATTATAATTAGCTGCTTTGCATTTACACTGAAAGTAGCAAGAGTCAAGAATGATGGAGAGAGCTAAAATTAGTCTACCTCCAAATCCTGGACTCTCTCAGGAAAGAAGGCTACCTTCTTTTCATTAATTCATCCAACAAACATTTTTTCATTGCTATACTGTCTGAAGAAAGTACAAAACTTAGATCTAAGATTGATTTTTTTTCCTGATCTCTGGGTCACTGATCCATCTCATCCTGTGCATGGTTCTTCTTATTATATCCTCATTTGTTCCTCCTTTACTAGTAATTTAATTGCTTTGCTTGGTCCCAAGCACAAAGATCCATGGAAAAATCCATCCACTGGGAAGGTAATTACGGAAGAGGCTTCAAGTAGAGGAGGAATGGGAAAATCAGGATGGAAACAGTTGAAAAAAGCAAAAAAGAGGCAGAGAATTTTTAAAAATTAGAATTTAAGATGAAAATTTAGCCACATAATTAAATTCTAGCTCCTTGTCTGGAATTCAGAGTCCTGTAAAATTTGCCTCTGTATAAACTATCAGAGGACAAGGACAAGGTAAAATCCTGCAATGTTCTTAAGATTTTGTGAAAGGGGCAGTTAGATGGCACAGTGAATAGAGCATCAGCCCTGAAGTTAGGAGGACTTAAGTTTAAATCTGACCTCAGACATTTAATACGTCCCAGTTGTATGTCGCTGTACAAATTACTTAACCTCAATTGTCTAGCCAAAAGAGAGAGAGAGAGATTTTGTGGTTCAATGTAATTCTGTGATAAGAGTTTCAGATGGAGTTTGGAGAGAAAAGGCTTTAAGGGCTCTTAAGTATATGATACTGAGAAAGTAATTTGTTTCTCTCTATTCATCAGTTTTCTCATCTTCTTGATATAACTGGATAAAGTGCTTGTAGAGTCAGGAAGATTGAGTTCAAATCCTGCCTCAGACATTTACAAACTATGTGAACTTGGGCAACTCATTTAACCTCTGTCTCAGTTTCATCATCTGTAAAATGGGAATAAAGCACCTACCTCCCAAAATTGTTGTAAGGATCAAATGAAATCATGTTTGTAAAACACTTTGTATGTCTTAGAATATATGCAAATTCTAGCTTTTATTATTTGTAAAATGGAATAAAAGAATTATTGCATTATTCTTCCCTGGGGATTACTGTAAGGAAAAAGCACTTCACAAAAGTTATATAAGTATGAAACATTATATTATTATATCAATATCCCCATAGTTTCTAACATAGGGACTTACACAGTTAATGTTTGATAAGTGGTTACTGAATGAAGGAGTACATAATTTTTATATAATGAATTCCATTAACACTTAATGTTCACTAATAAAACAAAGATTGTCTCATTTTCTCATGCCTCCGCATGGGTGGTGACCCACACAGATTCTGTGTGGTTTGAGTCTGGTCCCCAAAACAAATAATATGCCAGCTGAGACATTAACAAATTAACAAAGCATTTTCTAAAAATCAAAGATTTTTTAATATAATATAAACAGTTTATGCAAAACATTTGCTAAAAATCCTCACAACTTCTGAACATCTATGAACAATAAATGCCCTTCAAATAACAAATGTTTACATAAGTTAGTTGGGTTCCAATTTACCCAATCCAAATCCCAAGTATGATCAGGTCATTACCCTGCTCAAGAAGTGACTCTTCACTGCCTCCAGGCCTGTTTGGCCCTTCTTCACAATCTGGTTCCAGACTATCTCTTAAAGTTTATCACACATTATTCCCCTTTGTGGATTTCCATTCTCCCCATATTTCATCTCTAATCTCCTAACCTTTGCACTGGCTATTACTACTCAGGCATCCTCCCCTCCTCCCCCTCTGCCTTTTAGAAACCCCAGCTCCTTTCACTTTGGACTAATTTCCCACCAAATTTCTTCTTCATTTACCTAAAAACTGATTTCTTCTTTCCTAGTCTACAATCTCCCCAGTCTCCAGTTTTATATATATTCTGTACAAACTTGTCTGTGTACGTTGTTCCTTTCAGTAAAATGTACATTCCTTAAGGGAATTAATCATTTACAAGCTACTATTGAATGACAGGACCTTTGATTTGGTTCTGGCCTTCAAAGGCATCTAACTCAAACCCTTCACTTAACAGATAAAGAAACTGAGTCCCAGAAAATTTCAATGTCTTGCTTAAGGTAACATAAGAAGTAAATTGTTAATTTCAGATATTCTGATTCCAAACCCGCGCTCTTTCTAAGGCACCTTCTCACCTCTATGTTCAACATTATATTTCAAAGCAAATCTGACTAAATTAAAAAAAAAATTGAAGTACATTAATATTGCACTGCTTTGCTAAATCTCAGGAACAACTAGAGAAGCTAGGTGATACAGTGCATAGAGAGTGCCAGTCCTGGAATCAGGAAGACTCATCTTCTTGAGCTCAGATCCAGCCTTAGACACTTACTAGCTATGTGATCTTGAGCAGTTACTTAACCCTGTTTCTTCATCTGTAATGTGTAATAATACCTCCTTATGTAGTGTTTTGAGACTTACAAAATGTTTACCTTCAGATGGAGAGAGAATATGGGATCTTTAAATTTAAAGCAGATAATAGAATTGAAGCTGTAGGGAGAAGATATGGTCACTGTCACTGGTCTGCTTAGCCTAAACTACTGTGCTGCTCTTGACTATTGTGCATCCCTTCTTACTATCCAGGGTTCACACTACCAGGCCTTTTATTTCAGAAGAACATGACATATGACATAAAACCAGAAGGAAAGACCATGAGGTGAGACGAAACATCAGAAGGGACTGAATAGTCTATCACCTTCCAGTGACATGCAGATAAATGATAACCAGCTCCCAAAAAAGGCTCAGCAAACTTTTAAGTTATATCTGCATCATTGTCATTTTCTCCATCACTATTTTTAGTCTAAACAAATGAAGCAAATCCTAATTTGTAGCATTCATAGATTTCCTAGGTATAAAAGTTAACAATGAAAATTTAACAATCTGCAAGCCAATACAAGCTGGCTATGGCACCAATCTATAGATTGCCTTCATCAGTAGAGCTCCTCCCATCCATACTTTGCCTGGAGTTATTCCCTGGCATATAATAAACCTTCATCCCCCTTTATTTTCTCCATCCTTATGATATTGAATCTAAAGCTGCCAAAGACCAAGTCTCTCTCCAATCTGTACTTCCCAATCTCTCATCTCCACCACAGCCTTTTACCCTTGATGCTCCATTTCACATTTGCCTGTTCCTTCTGTTACTACAGGTCGGGTTCTAAAACATACAAACTTTCCTCCATATTAGATCTCTTACTCTCATACTCTTTTTTTTCTTTCTGCATCTTTTGTTGCAATGAATGATTCTGCATCCAACCATTCCTTTATGGTACCAATTTTACTCTCTGTTCATCTTTCCTCCTCCCACCTTGCTGATCCTGAAGAGAAAGAATACTTCCCGTTCCCCAATGCTACTTCCAGATTCTTCCTCTACTACAATTACTCAATAATATCTTATTTGATGTTCATTCTCTACAAATTTATTACCCTATCCAAAACCCAGTTACTGTTATCTACTGACCCCTAAAAAATCCTCCATCCTTTTTCTTTTTTCTTTAAACTAAAATTATTTTCAATTAACAAGTATCATCTTCATTCTAAATCCTCCCAGAAAAAGAAGAAAAAAAAAAAAAAAGTCCTTGCAATCAATAGTAAAGCAAAATGAATTCCTGCATTAGCTATCAGTTTAAATATAAATCTCATTATGAATGTCTAGTCCATCCTCTCTGGTAGGAGATGAGCAACATTCTAAATCTTCTATCCTGGAGAATCATGATTGATCACTGTGTTGACTAGAGTTCTTAAGTCTTTTGAAGTTGTTCATTGTTACAATATTTTATCGGAGTATAAATTGAATCCCTAGCTCTGCTTACTTTACACCAGTTAAAGTGCGGTTCAAAGAAAGAAAAGGATCCAAAAGTACAAAAATATACTTACAGCAACTATTTTTGTGATGGCAAAGAATAGGGAAGAAATGCTGATCATTTGGAGAATTGTTAATAAATTATGGAATATGAATGTGCTAGAATGTTACATTATGGAGGTGGTGATTTTGAAGAAACCTGAACAGACTTATATGAACTGATGCAAAGTGAAATGAACAGAAATCAAGTTCTTTTTTTGTTGCCATGCAATATTTTTTCTGGACTTGGACCATAAAATGTCTGATAATTTTACCTTTGTTTCTTTCATGAAATAACAAGGGGATTCTTTCTATTTTTATCTTATCTTTTGAATCTTATGAGATTGGGACAGTTTTCTTTCAAGATTTCTTGAAATATAGTACCTAGGTTCTAGTAATTCAAGGCTTTCAGGTAGTTCAAGAATTCTTAAATTATAAGGTTTTTCAGATCAACTTTTAAAATATATCTGACATTTTTTCTACTTTTTAATCTTTTGATTTTATTTTAAGATTTCATATTTTAACTCTTGAGAGTATAGGAATAAATGGATTATTCCTTAGAATAATCAGGAGTATATATTTAAGACCGTCAGTAAGCATAATATGCAATAGAAATAAACTGCAACCTTTCCCAGTAAGATCAGGAGTGAAACAAGGTTGCCCACTATCACCATTACTATTCAATATAGTACTAGAAATGCTAGCCTCGGCAATAAGAGCCGAGAAAGAGATTCAAGGAATTAGAGTAGGAAATGAGGAAATTAAACTATCACTTTTTGCAGATGACATGATGGTATACTTAGAGAACCCCAAAGACTCTGCTAAAAAGCTACTAGAAATAATTCAAAATTTCAGCAAAGTGGCAGGATACAAAATAAATCCACATAAATCCTCGGCATTTTTATATATCACTAACAAAATGCAACAGCAAGAGATACAAAGAGAAATTCCATTCCAAACAAATGTTGAGAATATAAAATATTTGGGAATCCATCTACCAAAGAAAAGTCAGGAATTATATGAGAAAAATTACAAAACACTTGCCACAAAAATAAAATCAGATTTAAATAATTGGAAAGACATTCAGTGCTCTTGGATAGGCCGAGCGAATATAATAAAGATGACAATACTCCCCAAACTAATCTATTTATTTAGTGCTATACCAATCAGACTCCCAAGAAACTATTTTAATGACCTAGAAAAAATAACAACAAAATTCATATGGAAGAATAAAAGGTCAAGAATTGCAAGGGAACTAATGAAAAAAAAGTCAGAGGAAGGTGGTCTAAGTGTACCTGATCTAAAGCTATATTATATAGCAGCAGTCACCAAAACCATTTGGTACTGGCTAAGAAATAGACCCGTAGATCAGTGGAACAGATTAGATACAAAGGACAAAAAAGGGTACATCTATAGCAATCTAATCTTTGACAAACCCAAAGATTCCAACATTAGGGATAAAAATTCATTATTCGGAAAAAACTGTTGGGAAAACTGGAAATTAGTATGGCAGAAATTAGATA
The DNA here is from genome assembly GCF_048593235.1 of Sminthopsis crassicaudata. Lineage (NCBI taxonomy): Eukaryota > Metazoa > Chordata > Mammalia > Dasyuromorphia > Dasyuridae > Sminthopsis > Sminthopsis crassicaudata. The sequence continues at coordinate 448,657,409 of NC_133618.1, read as the reverse complement.
TGGATCCACACTTAACACCATATACCAAGATAAGATCAAAATGGGTCCATGATTTAGGCATAAAGAGGGAGATAATAAATAGATTAGAGGAAGAGAGGATAATCTACCTCTCAGACTTGTGGAGGAGGAAGGAATTTATGACCAGAGGAGAACTAGAGATCATTATTGATCACAAAATAGAAGATTTTGATTACATCAAACTAAAAAGTTTCTGTACAAATAATACTAATGCAAACAAGATTAGAAGGGAAGTAACAAATTGGGAAAATATTTTTAAAAACAAAGGTTCTGACAAAGGTCTCATTTCCAAAATATATAGAGAACTGACCATAATTTATAAGAAACCGAACCATTCTCCAATTGATAAATGGCCAAAGGATATGAACAGACAATTCTCAGAGGAAGAAATTGAAACTATATCCACTCACATGAAAGAGTGTTCCAAATCACTACTGATCAGAGAAATGCAAATTAAGACCACTCTGAGATACCACTACACACCTGTCAGATTGGCTAAGATGACAGGAACAAATAATGACAAATGTTGGAGGGGATGTGGGGAAATTGGGACACTAATACATTGCTGGTGGAGTTGTGAAAGAATCCAGCCATTCTGGAGAGCAATCTGGAATTATGCCCAAAAAGTTATCAAACTGTGCATACCCTTTGACCCAGCAGCGCTACTACTGGGATTATATCCCAAAGAAATACTAAAGAGCGGAAAGAGACATATATGTGCCAAAATGTTTGTGGCAGCTCTTTTTGTTGTAGCTAGAAACTGGAAGATGAATGGATGTCCATCAGTTGGAGAATGGTTGGGTAAATTGTGGTATATGAAAGTTATGGAATATTATTGCTCGGTAAGAAATGACCAGCAGGAGGAATACAGAGAGGGTTGGAGAGACTTAAATCAACTGATGCTGAGTGAAATGAGCAGAACCAGAAGATCACTGTATACTTCAACAACAATACTGTATGAGGATGTATTCTGATGGAAGTGGAAATCTTCAACATAAAGAAGATCCAACTCACTTCCAGTTGATCAATGATGGACAGAGGTAGATACACCCAGAGAAGAAACACTGGGAGGGGAATGTAAATTGTTAGCACTAATATCTGTCTGCCCAGGTTGCATGTACCTTCGGATTCTAATGTTTATTGTGCAACAAGAAAATGATATTCACACACATGTATTGTACTTAGACTATATTGTAACACATGTAAAATGTATGGTATTGCCTGTCGTCGGGGGGAGGGAATAGAGGGAGGGGGGGTAATTTGGAAAAATGAATACAAGGGATAATATTATAAAATATATATATATATATAATAAAAAAAAAAGATTTCATATTTTATCATGGGATGGGGAAGAATCTAAAATGACTCCTAGATAATGAAATTCTATTTGGTTCATTCTAATATTGGGAATCCTATTATTTAAATAAGGTTTTATAGCTCTTATATTAAGCTTTTAATTCTCTTCCTAAGGTTTATCTCCATAGCTCTCATTTCTTTTCCATTTATTTTCTCTATCATTCCCACTTCAATTATAGTACCAATTATAACTAATTTTCAATCAAATAATATTTATTAAATACCTATAGGCTATGTGCCAAGCCCTGTGCACATATAAAAAGAGGCAAAAGACAGTAACTTCCCTCAAGCAGCTTACAATCTAATGAGGAAGACAACATAGAAACAAATACATATAAAGCAAGCTACAGTCAGATAATTAGGAAATAATTATAAGGAAAGCACTAAAATGAATAGGAGTTAAGGAAGACTTTCTATAGAAAGTAGAATTTTAGTTGAGATTGAAAAGAAGTTAGGGAGGTCAATAGTTGGAGCAGAAGAAAGAGCATTCTTGGGGGATATGGGGAACAACCAAAGAAACTGTTCAGAGTCAAGAGATGGAATATCTTGATCATGGAACAGCCAAAAGGCCAGTGTCATCAGATGGAAAAGTATATTTTGAGGAATAAGGTATAAGAAGACTGGAAAGGTAGAAGAGGGCTAGGTTATGCAGGACTTTAAATGTCAAACAGTGCATTCTGTATTTATTTTTAGAGTCAAGAGGAAGACTCTATGGGTGGGGGACATGACTTTTAGGATTCGTTTTGGTAAATGAATGGAGGATAGATTGAAGAGGGAGAGACTGGAAGCAGATACAGTTACCAGCAGGCTATTACAACAAAAATATAATATAGTATTAGAATGATGGCAGTTATCAAGAAAAGGGGGTATATTTGAGAGATATTGCAAAGGTGAAATCAGCAGGCCTTGACATACATGGGATACGGGGAGATGAGATAGTAAGGAATCCAAGATGACTCCAAGATTGTGCACTTCAGGGACTGAAAGGATGGTGTTGCTCTCTCCAATAATAGGGAAGGTGGTGGGAAAGTGGGAATAAGGTAGGGACTTAAAGAGGAAAGTTATTAAATATTGTTTTGGACATAAGTGAATTTAAGATACCTATTAGACATACAATTCAAGATATCTGAAAGGCAGTTGGGGATGCAAGACAGAAGGTCAGCAGAGAGATTAGAGTATGAAAGTAGAGTATAAGAATCATCAGCATAGAAATGGTAATTAAATCCATGGAAGTTGTAAAAGAAGAGAAAAGGGCTCAGAACCCAACCTGAAGGATATCTAAAATTAGAGTACATCATCTGGAGGAGAATCTAGCAAGGGGATAGAGTAGTTGGAGTTGTAGGAGGATAGTGGTGCCCCAGAAAACTGAGAGACAAGAGAGAATGATTAAAAGTGGCAAAGCCTGCAGAGAAGTTAAGAAGAATAAGGACTGGGAAGAGATCATTAGATTTGACCTCAAGTTAGTGAGCTGCTGGCGCTGGACAGAGCCAAACTTAGGATCAGTTCTGGAAATCCCTTCACTGTTGGCCTAGCTCTGAGTTCTAGAACTCTGGCTACCCTTGTTTCATAGTTCTTGTCCTAGATCCTTTGCTTGTAGGATCTTGGGCTAGAAAGATCATCTACTGTAGTTTCTCTATAGAATTCTCTATCACTACTCATTTTTACTTAGATCATTATCCAAGCAGTGGAATAGACAGCTGACCTGTATTGTTTCTTCCTACTCCATCATCTTTCCTGCTCTCTCTAGCTATGTAACTTTGGCCTCTTCTTTGTTCTCAACATCTTCCTCTGTAAAACTCAGAATCAGATCAGATGATTTCTAAGGACTTTCTAGATTTATCAGTCCGTAATTATTTAGTGTATTGAAAAAGAGAAATCTTTGGGAGAGGACTTTCTTTCTTTTTATTTTTTTAATAATAGCTTTTTATTTTCAAAATATATGCAAAGATAGTTTTCAACATTCACCTTTGCAAAACCTTGTGCTCCAAATTTTCTCTCTCCTTTTCTCACACCTTTTCCCCCGAGACATCAAGTAATCCAATACATGTTAAACATGTGAAATTGAAAGAGAAATCTTAAAATCTAATCTGGCAATTTTTAGTATGTAGGGAGACAAATATTTCTGAAATCTTAAATAAAACATAGAGATGATAATAATCAGAATTTATTACTTTCTCAACAAATGGTAGAGACCATTTGGTCTATGTATGGGGAGAACAATGTAGGATCAAGTTTGATAGACTTTAGTTCATGCCTCAAGTGAAGCTAATATAGGGGAAAAGCACTTCATCAAATCCTCATTTTGGCTGGTCTTCCTCTCCTTTTTGCAATGAGTGGCTAGCTCACAGTAGTTTATTTCTACTTCAATTTCTGTCCTCATAATAAGAGTCTTCAACTTATAAGCTGCTATTCCTCAAATACTTTAAGTTCCCATTTCTTTAATCTTCACAACTTCTATGATACTTTCTTCATAGAGGTGATTCCATTCAGGATCCTATTATCATACACAAGTGACTCACTCACTTCCATGATTACAATCTCCTATCATTCTATCTCTCCTGTTTTACTCTTTCCAAAACCTATTCTTTGACCTCACAGTGACTTGTAAATTCTCTATCCTTTAATTCTTGACTAGGTGAGCAAGACTCTCCCTGTCTTCCTAACCTCAATGTTTTGGTAAACTAGTATATCTCTATATTATCCTCTACTCTGAAATTCCTCACTCCTCTGTCAAATTGTACTCTTGCCTTGCCAAACATCAACACTGAATTGTGTCCACCATCTGCATCATCTACTCCTACTCATATAAGTCTAACTGGTTAGAGGAAGTCTTGCAACTGTTTTGCCTGGGTATACTAGTTACAACTTTGTTATCTAATCTCAATTAGGATCAAGGTAATCCTTTTATAACTCAACTACCAGGAACCAGCAGACAAGCACAAGATCTCAGGGTGTGGCAGCACCTTCCAGACCTGTTTCCAACCCATCCAGAAAGGGATAATCTGGGAGAACAACTGCAATGGAGAGGGAACCAGTAATCCCACTTAGGTGGTCAACCTACTTCCATACTTAAGGCAATTAAGACAGCCTAGTTGAAGCAATAAGGTTCAATGAAAGAGAAACAGGAGTCAGCATCTGCCAGGTTAAGTCCAAACACCAGCACTACCCTGACCACCAACTATTCTCAGACGTCAGTGGAGACAACTGAGGATACTGAACCAAAGAGCCTTGAGAATAGCAATCTTTTCAACCCAGTGAGCCTGGGAACCTGGGAAGCAATGCCTACAGAGATGCAGTCTGGCAAATACTCCTTCAGGTGTCACAGCCACCATGAAGACCCATTTCTGGGTTCTTCAAGAAAGTTCTTGCCACCAAAAACTTGACACCCTAAAATGGTTTAATATCAGAAACTGATATGACTTTATCAGTGGAAATGATGTTAAAGAAGAATCATTGTAATTTGCTTTGTTGCTGCACCCAAAGAACCATCAAATCTTTCCCTCTCACTAGTATCTGAAACCTTCCATATTTTCTTCCTCCAAAGAAAGTGAACACCTTGAGAAGAGGGGCCACCTTACATTTCTATTTGTAGTCTTAGGACCCAGCAAAGTGCTTTTTATATGCTAAGCATTAAAAATGGACTCTTTCCTTCTCTTCTTCCTTCTCTCAATTCTCTACCCTGAATTTTCTTTAAAGTCTCTTACCATATGCCTGCTCCCTACTCTTTCAGCTGAAATCCTTATTCCATATTTTCCTCCTCACCCCTCCCAAAAAATCTAGGCCATTGATCACTAACTTCCTCTTCTCTCCTCCTCCTCAATTACCTTGATACCATCCCTGACCATATCTTCCTTTGCTCCAATCTTTGATAAAGAGATGAAACTTGTCCTGAACAAGGCAATCCCTCTACATTTACCCTTTATTGCTTCCTCTCCCATCTTCTCCAGCAGATTTCCCCCAATATGTACACATCTCTACAGTACTCAAAATCTTACTATTCCTTTCTAACTGCCTTCAAATGTGCTCATCTTCCCATCTTAAAACTCCCTCACTACATCTCATTTCCCCAACTAACTCTAATCCTATCAAATGTCTTGAAAAGGTCATCTCTGCTTAGGCCCTATTCTTACCTATTCCCCTACTTGTTCCAAGTCTCTGGCTTATTTGTAATCCATGTCATGACCACAAACCAAGACCCTGTTCAGACAATCTTCTCTCTTCTCTATAAATTCTCTGCAAGTCCTCCTTAGCTCTCAGGAATGCAATTATGCTATGCTGATGCCTTCCAGATTTATAGTACTAGTCTCTCTTGGGTCACAGTCTCATGTTATCAACTAGTTATTGGACATTTTGTTTTGGATGTCCCATAAGCATCTCAAATTCAACATGTCCAAAACAGAATTCATCAAATCATCTTTGCCCAAAAAAGGATAATATTGTTTCTGTTGAAGGAGTCACCTAGGAGAAAGGTAGCACAGTGCTGGCTTTGGAGTCAGGAAGACCTGAGATTAAATTCTGCCTCAAACATGTGACCCCAGTAAAATCACTTACCTTCTCTTGACCTCAGGTTCCTCATCTGTAAAATAGAGATAATAATAACATATATATCAGAGGGATGTTGTTAGGATAAAAGGAGGTAACATGTAAAATACTTTGTAAACCTTTAAGTATTAGTTATTATTATCATTATTATATGTCTTGTAGATTCCTAATTTCAGCGTTATCCTTGACTTCTCACTCTCATTCCCCCTATATATTCAATCATTTGCCAAATCAAACCATCATGTTCAGGCCCTCATAACCTCCAACTCAGGCTATGACAATAGCTTCCTATTTGATCTCTCCCCTTAGCTCAAGTCTCTCCCCCACTTCATTTTAACCTGTGAACAACCATCAAAGTGATTTTCCTAAAAGCCCAGGTCTGAGCATACCAGTCCCTTACTCTATAAACTCTAGTAATTCTCTATCACTTCTAGGATGGAATATAAATTCATTTTATATTTAAATTTCTTCACAACCTGGACACTTCTTATCTTTTCAATATTATTAGGGTGCAGGGAGGAAGCATTTACCTAATGACTATTATGTGCCCAGCTCTGTGCTAAGCACTTTTGACAAATATTCTTTATTTGATCCTCATAACAATTCTGTGATATAGGTGCCATTTTAATCTCCATTTTGTAATGGGGAAAACCTAAGGCTAACAGAGATTAAGTGACTTATCCAGCTAGTAAGTATCTGAGACTAGATTTTCAACTCTGTCCTGAATCCAGGCCCAGTGCTCCATGCCCTGAGCCACTAGCTGCCTCAGATTATTATAAGGTTCTCTCCTCCACACACTCCTGAATATAGCCAAATTGGTCAACATGCTGTTTCTGGAATAGGACACACCATTTCCTGCCTTTCCACCAGCCATACCTCTAAATTGACTAACATATACTCTTTCCATTCTTGGAATTCTTAATTTTTTCAAGACTGAACACAATTTAGAATTATGCCTATAGATATAAAACCATGCTTACCCTTTGACCTAGAAATGTCACTACTAGGTCTATATCCCAAAGAGATCAAAGGAAAAGGAAAAGAACCTATATGTACAAAAATATTTATTGCATTTCTTTTTTGTGGTGGCAAAAAACTGGAAATTAAAAGGATGTCCATCGATTGGGGAATAGCTAAACAAATTGTAGTATATGATTATAATGGAATTCAATGTACTATAATAAATGATAAGCAGGATATTTTCAGAAAAGTTTGAGAAGATTTACATGAACTGATGCAAAAAGAAATGAACACTGTACATAGTAATAGCAATATTATATGATGATCAACTCTGAATGGCTTAGCTATTCTCAGCAATACAATGACAATTCTAAAGGTCTTATGATGAAAAATGCTATCCACATCCACAGAAAGAATGGATGGAATCTGAATACAGATTCAGTCATACTTTTTTATTTTCTTTATTAATCTTGGGGTTTTTTTGTTCTGCATTTTCTTTTGCAACATTTCTAACATGAAAATGTTTTGTATAATTATACATGTATAATCTATATCAAATTGCTTGCCTTCTCAAGGAGATAGGAGAAAGAAAGAAAAAAATAAGATTCTCACAATTTTTTTGAAAAACAAATATTTAAAAATTTTATTTACATGTAATTGAGAAAAAATTAAATCAAAATTAAAAAAAAAAAACAGACTCAGTTCAAGAGCTACCTTTAACATGAAGCTTTTCCTGATTCCTCTACCTGTTAGCATACCTTCTCCCAAAATTATCCTATATTCATTTTGTATAATGTGTCATAATACAAAAGTCATATTCATTTAGATAGTCAACAAACCATTTTTGGGTCTTAACACAGCAGATTTGGGTATTGGGCACAGCAGATTACTGTCTAGGATGAAAGGTAAGACTTTGCTATAAAGATGAATTACAGTTATGTGAGTGCAGGTCTTGCTTCATGAACTTTTTTGGCTTGGGGTTCATAGTAGAGGCCCAGTGGCAAAAGATCTATAACAGAATAAACCCCAAATTCTGGAAATGGAAATTAACTAGTCCCACACAACAAATGGCTGCAAATGTTTAAACTTCCTCCTTCTGTCCCTATTTGAAGAGTTACTTCCATGTGGGTGGAACTCTATGAAGCACCATTTGTTACTGAGGCAGATCTACTGGATTTAGGAATAATCCTGAATGTCTGTCTTCTAAGCAGAACACAGAACATACAATCATAGGCCTAGGGCTGCAAGAAACTCTAAAAAAAGTCTAGATCAACTCTATAATTTTCCATACAAGTAACTGAAATCAGGAGACAGTAAATGACCTTCCCAAGGTCACATACCTAATTAATTCTTTTTTTTTTGCTGAGGCAGTTGGGGTTAAGTGACTTCCCAGGTAGGAAGTGTTAAGTGTCTGAGGCCGGATTTGAACTCAGGTCCTCCTGACTTCAGGGCTGGTGCTCTATCCACTGCACTACCTAGCTGCCCCCTAATTAATTCTTGAAAAAGGGTTTAAATTGGGTCCTCTTCACATTAAGTCCAGCACTTTATCCACTATATATAATTCTGCCTGCCCAGTAACAGATATTGGAACATTTTTTGTTTCTTTTACCTAAACATTGTAAGTAATAAGATTTCTCCCCAAAGGCCACAGGTTAGATATAGAAACATACAACTTTAAATTAAGATAGACAGCCTCCTCTTGAATGTTAGAAATTTTCCTAACTGGGGGCTCTGAGCTATAATGATCATATTTATAACTTTTAATCTGATGTAAAGTCCATAAAACTTGAGAGAAAGGATCCATGGGGTCCTGAGAGTTATTATATTGCATTAAGTTAAAAGGAATCTAGCTATTATCAAGGACATGGCTAATTAGCTCTCCAGCCTCTGGTATAAGAAAGGAAAGGGGCATAGGAAGATAGGCAAGACTTAAGAGAGATTCAGTTCTGCCCTTTTCAGAAGAGAGAAGGGAGTAGGAAGGATGAAGTGTGCCACCTATCAGTATGATTATACCCCTATACTGCAATAAAATACAGTCATAGAAGCGTACTCCTCAGACCTTCTACTAGAACTGCTATTGCTACAATATCTCCAGTAGCTTATTCACCCACTCTTTGGAAACTATACTAGTTGGCAAAGAGGCAGTATGATATAATAGAAAGAATTATTTACTTTAAATCAAAAGATTCTTAAAATCTGAAATCTCAAATTAAAAGGCTCAAATGCTTGTGATCAGAAGACTTGAATCTAAGGTCCAGGCCTGATACTAATTATGTAAATCTGCCCAAGTCTTCTCATCTCTCTATAAGCTTCAGTTTCCCAATCTGTAAATTGGGAGAAATTATAATAGTAACACTATTATCATAAAGCTGTTCTAATAATCAAATGAGACAGTAAATAGAAATGCTTCATAAAACTCAAAGCACTATATAATAATAGCTACTATTACTATTATCATGATCATTTTTATTATCATGACTTTTTTTACCAACATAATCCTCTACTCTAGTTTAATGATCTATCTTATGAAAAATATTACCAGTAGTACTATCTGTAATAACAAAAAAACTGGAAATAAACAATGTGCCTAACTACTTGAAATTCTGCTCCAAATGATTACTAATAATATAAATGCCAATCAAAACAAAAACGAGGTTTCAACTCATGCTTAGCAAATTGGCAAAAGTGATAAAAGATGAGATCAGTCAATACAGTTAAAGTTGTGGAAAAGCAAATACATTATTTGTGGATCTGACCATTCTAAAAAGCAATTTAGAATAACTAAAAAGTGACTAAAATATTCAAAATATCCAACACATTTAACTTCGATCTCTCTATTTTTTCAATGGATCTGTGATCATATGTATGTAGGTTATTCTCTCCAGAGATATAGATGACATCCCATTCAAGTCCTTTCTAGGGGTCTATATAAAATGTCTTAAGGTGTTTATTCAAGTTCTCCTGACAGAATATGGGATTATGCATTTTTCCCTGGGGATATATTTAATGATACTTTAAAATTAAAAAATTAACAAGCAAAAAAGACGTTTTATCTTTCCCAAATTCTCTTCACACACACTGGAGGGGGAAAATAAAAACCCTTGTAACAAATATGAATAAGCAAACAAATCAAATTCATGCTTTGTCTATGCACTATCCAAAAATGTATGTTTCATTTTGCATCTTGACTCTATCACAACCACCTAGTCAGGAAGTGGGTATCAGGTTTCATCATCAGTCCTTTGAAATTGTGTTTGGTCACCACATTGGTCTGAGTTCGTAAGTGTGTGGTATTTCTTTTAGACAATTCTTAGCTGCTAATACGCTGCAGCTTCCTTAAATCCAACATGCTCCTCTTCATTTCTCTTTGAGTGACCTTCGATGGAATTTATAGTGATCTGTAAATCATAGCTTTACAACATCAATGGAAGAATGTTTTTGAATGGACCTTTGTTTCCAGAAAGCCCCTGGGGAACATTAAAAGCACTGCACAATTTCCTAGAGATAACTCCTCCATAATTATCAGTTTGGGCCCAACTTTTCATTGTTGCAAGAAAAGTGCTCTGTAAACCTGGAGTTTCTGTCCAAGATATTTGATAAGGTCAAACTCTTGACTATGAATCTCATATAGAAAGCTCTGAAATGTTTTAATGCAATCAGCACAATAAGATTGACAAATAGGAATATTGGGATTACTTTACCACTTAGAAGAAATCCTTTGATTTTGATTCTGCACTGGATATCCTCTTTGATGGTGGCAAGTAGCTTTAAAATTCAGTTTCAAGTGCCTCTTTCTTCAAGACTTTCCTTATTACCCCAATTGTTGGTACCCTGCCCCAAAACTATGTATTTGTTTTGTATACATCCTATACATATTAACCTGGGCATACATTAATAAGTTCCTTGAAGACAGGAGCTATCTGGCTTTTTCTCTTTGTATATTTAGTGTTTAGCTCAATATCTGACACATAGTAGATGTCTATTAAATGTTCTTCATTCATTCATTTATATCTAGGGTTAGTATTGAGGAAGGCAATGTTCAGTTCCAGGTCCTCTTCCATGCTTTGTTTTTGCAAATTGAGGATATGGCACCCACTGTGATTATATAAATGACACCAAAGAAAGAGATGTTCAAAGCACCATAGGGAGTCCCTGGCTTTATATATTAAAATAAAATAAGACAAAACAAAACAAAACAGGGTAGTTCTGTGAACACTGAAGATCTCTTAAGCAAAGACTTCTGTGATCTGTAGCGCAGATTCCTCTTCATACAGCTGTTAGCTTGAAATTTAATTGTCTTGGATGACCCTGGGCAGGGAACCAAAAGACTGAATACCCCATTTCCTATCCTGCAGACATCCCTACCCTATCTTCCAGGTCCCAGACTTCAGGTGCCTCCTTCCTTTCTATGAGATGTGGCTGACAATAAGAGCTTGGAAAAAAGACAGAAAGGAAGTAGGGAATGAAGTTCTCTTTATGCAATGTGGAAACTGCCTATGAGATTCTGTCTAAACCTTGGGTGGGTCTAATATATTAGTTCCTCTTCTTTAAACATAAAATAATATTTTGACCTTGAATAGAGGGTGTAATAAGGCAATTTTTGTCTGTATAAAACATGGAAAATCTGGAAGTGAAAGGTGCAGTGAAAAGAACCCAGGACACCTACCACAAACTGTCTGGGTAAGCTCAGCAAGTCTTTAAGCCTTTCTAGTTTTCCATTTCCTCTTCTAGAATGAGAGTTTTACACTAGATGACTGCTCACCTTTCTCTAGAACTTTCAGGTTTCAAAATACTTTCATGTCCATTTACTTATATTCCACAAACATTTTTTAAGAGCCTACATACAGAATAATGACAAAAATGAAATAATCCTTGCCATCAGCCTATTAGGAGAGAGGAGCACAATATGTCAGAGAATAGATAAATATAAAAGATATACAAAGTAAATACAAAATAATTGTGCAGGAGGTTGGGGCCATCAGAAAAGGAAGTATGTAGGCATGGCACTTCAATTGAGCTTTAAAGGGAAATGGGTATTGTAAGGAGTGAAAGCAAGAAGGGAAAGTATTCCAAGCATGGGGGACACCCTGCCTAAAAGCAGGGAGACAGAAGATGTGATGAGGTTTTTAGATTTGGGGAACCCAAATGAAATTGGTCAGGGAATTAAATAAGATCTAGTAGCAGGTTCGGGCTTCAGGGAGTCAAATGGAGCTCCCCTGCAACCCCTCAGCATCCAGTACAAGGGTAGGGAGTTTTGGGGAACTCCCTTCTGGCAGTGCAAGAGTCCCCTGCAAAGGAATTTATAGACCTGAAAACCTACATTGATAAAAGAGATTTATTATGGGGATTGGAAGTAAGGTTAAAGTCTAGTTAAGAAAATAGGTGAGGATAAAGAGAAGAGGGCACTGGAAACAGTATTCCAGTGGGCAGAGACCCTTGGCGTGCCAAGTATAGGGTGACATGTTTGGAACCTCTGCAAAGAGAGGATTTTAGTTTGGCTCTTTTTATAATGAGAGATTTAAGTAAAAGGGCCTGTGGGTGGAGTCCCAAGTTGGCTCAGATCCAGTGGGGGCTGGGACAAGCCCCAATCTCCTATTGGAATTCAAAAGGGTGCTTTTGACCAGGATTTGTGAATCAAAGGTCTTAGCTTCTTGAATTGATAATGCATCAGCCAGGATCTGGGAGTAATCTGAATCACAAATTAATTTGAAAGGATCACAAACCAGTTTCTTAAAGGGACCACAACCTACTTCATATGGAGTTTCACATATAGGAAACAGTAAGGTTCATTTGACTGTGTGAATGGGAAATAATGTGAAATTGGGCTGGAAAGAAACATCAGAGCCAGAATGGTTTTAAATGCCAAACAGAAGAATTTGCCTCTCCTTGAGGACAGGCAAAGTACAAGATTACTAAAACACTATTTCTTTTCAGGCAGCCAACAAAAAGATAGCAGATTGCTCCTGGACTAAAATTAGGTTGATTCTTATATTGCCTTCCTTACCTCCCCAACCTCACTTCAGAATCAGCCCTTGATCCCAGACAACTGATTGATTTAGGACTATAAAAATCCTTTTAATTCCTTATTATATGCCTAATTGGGATATGTGTTCCCAAAATTTATTCTGGGGAACCATATACACACATACACACACATTCTTACATTCTCAATCCTTCCACTTTCTAGCATTCACTGAGACCTGATTCTCTCCTGATTGACACTGCTACCTTTTCTCTCATACTGATCATACAAGATATTTGGAATACTCCTAGTTATAGGTAGGCCAAAAATGTCAAAAGTGACCCTCAATTATTTTCTTGTTGCTGTTCAGTCATTTTTCATTTGTGTCTAACTCTTCAAAACCCCTTTTAGGTGTTACTGGAGTTATTTTCCATTTCCTTCTCCAGCTAATTTTATAAATGAAGAAACTGAGGTAATTAGGGTTAAGTGACTTGCTCAGGGTCACAAAACTAGTGTCTGAGGTCAAAGCTGAACTCAGGATGATGAGTCTTTCTGACTTCTGGTCTGGTATTTTATCTACTACTCTACAAAGCTACCTTAAGTTGTTCAGTCCTATCCAACTCTTCATGGCTCTGTGGCCCCTATTATACACAAAATTCTTTCGGCAAAGAAAATGGAGTGGGTTTTGCCATTTCCTTCGTTAGTAAGTTAAGGCAGCAATCACACAGCTACTAAATGTGAGACCAGATTTTAATTCCAGTCTTCTTAACTCTAGGCCCAGGGCTCTATCCACTAAGTCACCTGGCTGCTTTCTTGCTCCCCATTCATCATTTCCAGACTTCCTTTACTACCATCATCAATACAGAAATCTCTCTTACTTTGAGACTCATGCTATCCAAACTTATTTAACCAATCCAGATACTGACAGATACTATCAAAACCCAATGCATTATCTTTTTTTACTTAATGAGTTCAATACATGACCCACAGTCTCTCTACCCCAACTCCTACCTTCATATTAGGAGGCTTCAAAGTACATATTAATGGTCCCTCAAATATCCTAACTTCCCAAAATCTGAAGCTACTCAATTCCCATACTCTACTTCTTCACTCTAGTTTAGCTACACACAGAGAAAATAATACTCTTGATTTTGTTCACACACATCATTTTCATGTTAATGAATTCTGGAATTTCTTGATCTTGATCATTTTTAATCATCTTATTTTTCTTTATGCTTCAAAACTCCAACTATATATTTCATCTTCACTATAATTTCCATTCCCCTCACCACTCAATTCTTTCCCAAGTTATCATTCCTGCACTATATCTTGAAACCTTAGAGAAGTTCAATTCTACACTGTTCTCTAATCTTGAATTCCTTGCCTAACCCCAACCCTAAATAATTCCTGCCACCTCCTTCCTTTGCCCCTATTAAAATTATGCTGAATGAAGAGAGAAAAAGCATAAACTATGATGATTGGGTCTACTATAAATTTATGTCCCTAATTTCAGTTGGGCCTTTACTGCTTCAAGAGAATCAGAGTTAGATTCTTATTAGTACAAATAATAAATTTCTTGCAGTGGTCACATTATTAAAATTTGCACTCCATATTTTCTGTGAACTAGAAGAAATTAACATATTTTACATAATTATAACTTTGAATATTGCAAATTCAAAAATATTCAACTATTTCAAGAGGTTTATTAGTCTCATTAATGAAGATCTAGCTGTTTACTGCTTCCTAAATACTTTACTGTCAACTCTATAGTAACTATTCCAAATCTTCTTGTTTTTTCTGAAGCATTGAACAAGTATTCTTTCCCCCCACCTTCTCTGATGAAGATCTGACCTCATATTTCATTGAAAAAATTAAGGCCACTCACTGAGAGTTTCCTCTTTTCCCCTTCTTTTCATTTTATATCATTCAGACATGTTCCTTCACTATCTTGTCCACTGCTGTTTCAGATACTTGGCCAAGGGCTACCAAACTACAGATACTCTTTACCTGTTCCTTCCTGTTTTCTCCAGCATATTGATTATCTTCATTCTTGTCCCCATTCTTTTTCTAATCTTCAATCTCTTTCCTTCTATTGATTTCTCTTCTACCTACAAATACATCCATGTTTCTTCAAGCTTAAAAAACCACCTTTATTTGCTCTCTTTCCTGTCTTATATATAAATCTTTTAAGAAAGGCATTGATTATACATCTCTGTACTACCTCTCCTTTTTTAACTCTTTATTTAATTATCATTCAATTGAAACTGACCTATTTAAAATTACCAATGATCTCTTAATTACTGAGTCTAATAGCTTTTTTTCAAACCATATCCATTTTTTTCTTTCTCTTCAACTTTTGGTGTTTTTTGTTTTTTTTTTCTCTTCTGGATATTTTCTCCACTGAAGGTTTTGATAACACTGTTCTTTCCTAGTTCTCCTACTTAAATTGACCACTCTTCATTGTCATTTGCTGGATCTTCATTTAGGTCTTGCTAACTACTCAATGGTATCACCCAGACCTCTGCCCTGGGTGCCTTCTCTTTCCTCTCAACACTAGAGGTTTTTAACCATTTGGGATCAAGGGAAAATTTCAAAGAAGCTGTGAACTTGGATGGGAAAAAATTATATCTTTACTTTCATTAATCTCCAATTGAAACTTCTGAATTCAATTTTGAATGTAACTTTGACACCAAATACCTGGTCAGAAAGAGATTACACGTGGACCCCTGTGTTAGCATGGGGCACAAGATCAGATGCCACTTCATCATCTCCATTGCCTAGTATATAGTTCCATGTTACAGTGAGTAAGCAAGGGACCTACCTGAGTATGGGCTGCAATTGCAGGGTGGAGAGGAGCACTTGCAGTCGTGAGGAAGCAGTGGCCATACCTGGATAAGAACCAGAGTACAAAACAGAAGGCCAGTGACCAGATCAAATTACACGTCATACCACTTTGAAAGCACTAATTACCTATAGGCACCCAGGCCTAGCTGTGAAAACAGCGTAACTAAAAAGCTGAAGCTCAGGACAATCACCTCCCACACCCAGATGTAAGCAGAGGCCAACCCTAAAAAAAAAAAAAAAAAAATAAGAGTTCAAAGTCAAAAATATCCTGGAAAATGAGTAAGCAAAAAAAGAACAATTACAAAAAGCTACTATAGTAACATAGAAGCTCAGATACAAATTTACAAAAAGATGAGGACTTGAAAACAATGCAAGTGAACCTGTAAAGAAAAATGCAGATTGGACACAAGCCCAACAAAAATTCATAGAAGAGGTGAAGAAAGAATTTTTTTAAAGAGCAAAATAAATAAAAATAAGTTAAATAAATAAAATGTTAAAAAAAAAAGAACAAAAGAAATTATTTTAAATGTTGAATAAAGGCAGTAGAGAAAAAAATTGGAAAAAGGAATAAGAGCAATGCAAAAAAATTTTAAGTGAATTAATAGCCTGGTAAAGAAGGCACACCAAAAATGCCAAAGAAATAAATTCTTAAAAATCATTTGGCCACATGGTTAAAAAAAAAAAAAAAAAGTACAGGGGCAACTAGGTGGTGCAGGGGATAGACCACCAGCCCTGAAGTCAGGAGGATCTGAGTTCAAATCTGTTCTCAGACACTTAACACTTCCTAGCTGTGTGATCCTGAGCAAGTCACTTAATCCCAATTACCTCAGCAAAAAAAAAAAAAAAAAGTACATAATCTCACTGAGGAGAAAATTTCTCTACAAATCATAATTGATAAATGGTCGAAGGATATGAACAATTTTTGAGGTGAAAAATTTAAAACCATTTCTTGTCACATGTAAATCACTACTGATTAGAGAAACACAAATCAAGACAACTCTGTGATACCACTTCATACCTTTCACAGGCTAAGATGACAACAAAAGATAATGATAAGTGTTGGAGGGGATGGGGGAAAAATTGGAATATTTATACATTGTTGGTGGACTTGTGAAATAATCCAACCATTCTGGAGAGCAATTTGAAACTATGTCCAAAGGGCCATAAATCTGCATATCCTTTGATCCAGCAGCATCCCTACTGAGTCTGTATCCCAAAGAGATCATAAAAAAGGAAAAAGAATCCACATGTACAAAAATGTTTGTTGCACCCCTTTTTATAGTGGCAAGGAACTAGAAAGTGGGTGGATGCCCATCAGTTGGAGAATGGCTGAATACATTACGGTATATGAATGTTATGAAATATTATTGTTCTATAAGAAATTATGAGTAAGATGATTTCAGAAAAACCTAGAAAGACTTACATGAAACAATGCTAAGTGAAATGAGTAGATCCAAAAGAACACTGTACACAGCAACAAGATTTTGTGACGATCAACTATGATGGATTTGGCTCTTTTCAACAATGAGATGATTAAGGTAAATCCAGTAGACTTGTGATGGAAGTGCCATCCACATCCAGAGAGAGGACTATGGAAACTGAATGTGGATCACCACATAGTATTTCCACCTTTTTTGTTGTTATTATTTGTTGGCTTGTCATTTTTTTCTTTTTCATTTTTTCCCCTTTTGATCTGATTTTTCTTACACAGCATGATAAATATGGAAATATATTCAAAGAATTGCACATGTTTAAGCTACATAGTATTGCTTGCTGTCTAGAGAAAGGGAAAAGTGGGGATGGAAGGAGAAAAATTTGGAGCACAAAGTTGTACAGGGGTCAATATTAAAAACTATCTTAGCATGTATTTTGAAAAATAAAAAGCTATTTTTTAAAAAAGAAAATTTTTTTTTCCCTTGGAGGCAGGGGCAAGGTAATTGGGGTCAAGTGATTTGCCAGGGTCACAAATCTAGTAAGTGTCAAGTGTCAATATCTGGGGTAGGATTTGAACTCAGGTCCTCCTGATTCTAGCTGCACCATGAAAATTCTTTTTAAAAATTAGAACCAGAGGACAAAATTAAGATGGAAAAAAATCCACTAGGAGAACGAATTTCCGAAAGAAACAAACAAAAATAGTTCTGGGAATACCATAGCCAAAATATAGAAAAAAATTATACTGGAAGCATCCAGAAAAAAATTAGTTCAAGTAACTACTGTGGTCAAGGGACCACAGTCAGAATCACATAAGAACATAAACAAGGAACCTTGGAATACAGTATTCCAAAAGCCAATGAATATAGGCTTACCAATATAAATAGCATGTACTGTAATGCTGAATATAATTCTACAGAGGAAAAAATGGATATGTGATGGAATAGAGAACCTTGAAAATCCAAACATATGAACCCAAAAAAACCAAGGAAGGTAAATGTATTTGAGCAATTATAAGGAAATATATGATGATGCAATGCTAAATTGCCTCAGGGGGAAAAATCTGTCTCTCAGCTGGAGAATGATTAAACAATTGTGGTATATAAACATAATGGAATATCATTACATTATTAGATATGATAAAAGAGATAATTTTAGAGAATCCTGGAAAGTATGAATTGATACAGAATGACATAAGTGAAACCAAGACAAGAATTTAGAACAGCAACATTGTAAAAGAAAAACAACTCTGAAAAGATTAACAACTCTGATCAATGACTTCTTCCAAAGACTTATGATAAAACATGCTACTCACATCCTCATAGGAAGGGTGATGGTCTCCAAAGGCAGAAAGAGAAATACATTTTTAGACATGGACTCTATATAGATTCATTTTGCTTTACTATGCCTATATGTTACAAAGGAACAGTCAGAACAGATGATAGATTACAGTATATCCATTGATCCCTGGAGAATCCCATAGTAATTAAAGATATTGAACAGATAACCATCAAGACTAAAAGTAATTGCCCTTTTTGCCAATCACTGGTTAGTTTTTTTTTCTTCTTAAATTTAAGTTTTTTAAAAGAATCATTCCTAATTTAAACACCAAAAAGGTAATTCTACATCATAGCATCATTCTCCATTTCATACCACTTTTTAATATATATATATATGTATATATATATATATATATATGTATTACATTTATCCATATTGCTTTCTGAATATCCTTCCTCTTATCTTCAGTGTATGTCTTTTTTTAAACAACTATTCTGAAAAAAAAGAAAAAAATAAATAAACCACTGTTCTAAGCCCTTTCACCTCCAATACTCCTCTCAATTAAAAACCTCAATTAAGAAGGGAATATAAAATACATTGCCAATATCAAAAACTGAAAAGGAAAATTCATAATAAAAGTAAATAAAGGAAATCATAAAGATGATTGTGCCCAATTATATGCCAACAGAATGGATAACTAGATGCTAATGGAAGAATACTTCTACTGGAATGGATGCAAGGAAACGAATACTAAGTATATAATACTTTTACTACATACCTAGATTAATAGAAAAAAATTAGATAATTTTAACAACCCAACTTCTGGGGGAAAAAAAATTTATAAAGCTACAAATGAACTCTCAAAGAAGAAATATCCAGGACAAGATTACTTCCTTAAGTGACTTGCCCAGGGTCACACAGGTAGGAAGTGTGACCAGATTTGAACTCAGGTCCTCCTGAATTCAGGGTTGGTGCTCTATCCATTTCGCCACCTAGCTGCCCCTGACAAAATTACTTTTAAATTGAATGTTATCAAATACTTGGAAGTCCATGTAACAAGACACATACAGGAATTATATGAATACAACTACAAAGCACTCCCTTACAGAAGTAAAGATAGACTGGAATGATTTTTTTCCCTCAATAGTATTTTATTTTGCCAAATACATGTAAAGGTAGTTTTCAACATTCATTTTTGCAAAGTGTTCCAATTTTTTCTCTCTCCTCCTCCCTAAGATAGCAAGCAATATTAGTTAAATATGTGCTACCCTTTTAACCATATATCCACATTTGTTATGTTGTACAAAAAAAAAAAAAAAAAAAAAAAAAAACAACAACAACAACAGAGCAAAAGAGAAGGAAAGCATAAGAAAGAAAGAAAAAAAGGTGAAAATACTATTCTTTGATCCACGTTGTCTATAGTTTCTTTCTGGATGTGACTGGCATTTTCCATCCCAAGTCTATTGAATCATCTCATTGTTGAAAAGAGCCAAGTCCATCACAGTTGATCATCACATAATCTTGTTATTACTGGCATTGTGTACAATGTTCTCCTGATTCTGCTTGCTTCACTCAGCATCAGTTCACATAGATCTTTCTAGGCTTTTCTGAAATCAGTCTGTTCATCATTCTTTTCCTTTTCTTTTTACTTTTTTTAAATTACTTTCTTAATTTTTGTAATTATACATGTACATTAATTTTTTTAAAAAAACACAATTCTTGTTAGCACTACTGTCTATCTACCCAAGTTACTTATACCTTCGGAATCCAATACTTAATGTGCAACAAGAAAATTCTATTTACACACATATATTATATTATTATATCTAGGTTATATTGTAACATATGTAAAATGTATGGGATTGCTTGTCATCAAGGGGAGGGAGTAGAGGGAAGGAGGGGATAATTTGGAAAAATGAATACAAGGGATAATATTATAAAAAAATTACTCATGCATATATACTGTGAAAAAAAAATTATAAAAAAAAACAATTCTCTGAATCATGTTGGGAGAGAAAAATCAGAATAAAAGAGAAAACCCATAAGGGAAAAAAAATGGAAGAAAAAGGAGGGAAAAAAGGAACATAGTGTTGATTTACATTCATTCTCCACAGTTGTCTCTCTGGATGCAGATGGCATTTTCTATCCAAACTTTATTGGGATTGCCTTGGATCAATGAACTCCTGAGAAGAACCAAATCTTTCATGGTTGATCACTGCACTTGCTATTACCATGTACACTGTATTCCTGATTTTACTTGTTTCACTCAGCCTTAGTTCTTTTTTTTTTTTTTTTTTTTGTATTGTCAAAAATGTTTTATAATTATAAAATTAATAAAAAAACAAAAACAAAAGATTAAAAAATATTCTCCAGGTTAAACATTTCTAGACACTTCCATATATTTATTACTTTTCATGAATCATAGTCTTAGTCATTTATTCCCTTCACCAACTTAGTCTCCCTTCTGTAGAATACTCTGGTTTATTAATGTCCTTCCTAAAATCTTGTACTTATTTGTTTGCCCTTTTTGCAGTTTTTTATACTTACTTCCTACTCATTCCCCCATATACTCCACAATCCAGTGATCCTGGGGCTCTTTGCTGTTTCTCACACATTTTATCTCTCATTTGTGAATTTTCATTTTCAGCCTTAGTTCTTATAAATTGTTCAAGGACTTTCTAAAATCAGCTTATTCATCCTTTCTTTTAGAACAATAATATTCCATAACCTTCACATATCTTAAATTGGCCATTCCCCAACTGATGTACATATACTCAATTTCCAGTTCCTTGCCACTACAAAAAAGGCTGCCACAAATATGATTGCATATATGGGTTCCTTTCCCTTTTTTATGATCTCTTTGGGAAAAAGAGCCAGTAACGAGACTACTGGATCGAAGAGTATGCCCTTTGGGCATAGTTCTAAATTGGTCTCCAGAATGGTATATGTTATCATTGCTTATAGAAATTCATCTTCTTTAAAGATTCACCAACTCTGAAATTCTACCTCCTGAATCTCCAGGGATATTGAGGTGGGAGCCTCCTTCTAACTGGAGAGGACAGAGGGTATAAATTCACACAACAGCAAGTAGGATAGTTGCAGCTGGATCCTAGAGTGGGCAGAAGTGGGTAAAGTATAAGAAGCCTGTAAAAACCACTATGGAAATAGAGTTGAAGATGGATTGGAATGAGGAGAGATGAGGCAGGGAGAACGTTGGTATGTATGAAAGGTGGTGAGGATTTGAATTATGGTGATGAGTATAAGAGTCAAAAGAGATGGGAATTCTGGACTAGCTTGGGGGCTGGGCCAGCTTATTCTTAGGAATTGCTAAAATGCCCATCCTGGCAACTCCATTATTCTCATACTGTCCTGAAAGTCTTAATTAACCTCCACAGTCTCAATAATGTGAGGCTGACATTCTTAAATTGGCCCATTTGGTTTTCCATGGTCTGGAACTCCAAACTTTGTGACTATCTAGTTAGCATGTGTAAAAACAGTTACAACAATCTTTAAGACAACTATGATGGCCACCCACACTTTCCCAGACTCTCTTATTGTCTTTAAGACAGTCCCAACTTTTCAGTACACATCCTTGTTACTCCCAAGATCCCACTTTTATCTTTTTCTCTTTCCTCTGAATTATTAAAGTTGCCACTTTCCAAAGCATACCACAAAATCATCTTTGGATTTTGTCCATGATCTTTTCTCATAAATAAAGGTCCCATTTGGACAAAGAGAATGCCATTGTGAGACATTGTGATTTCATCACGTGCACCTTGTGCCTTGCCCCTTGCAATTTTCACACTAGAACTAGAAATTTTTTTTCTGTTTCCAATTTTTTTTATTAATTTTTATAATTATAACATTTTCTTTGACAGTACATATGTATAGGTAGGTTGTTTTTTTTTGTTGTTGTTGTTTTTGTTTTTTTTTTTTTTTTTACAACATTATCCCTTGTACTCCCTTCTGTTCAGAGTTTTTCCCCTCCTTCCCTCCACCCCCTCCCCTAGATGGCAGGCATTCCCATACATATTAAATATCTTATAGTAAGTATATCTTAGGTACAATATATATGTGCAGAACCGAATTTTGTTGTTGTTGTTGCAAAGGAAGGATTGTATTCGCAAGGTAAAAATAATCTGGGAAGAGAAACAAAACAAAACAAAACAAAACAAAACAAAACAAAACAAAACAAAACAAAAAAAACCCCAATGCTCTCAGTTTACACTCATTTCCCAATGTCCCTTTTCTGGGTGTAGCTGATTCTGTCCATCATTGGTCAATTGGAATTGGATTAGCTCTTCTCTATGTTGAAGATATCCACTTCCATCAGAATACATCCTCATACAGTATCATTGTTGAAGTGTATAATGACCCCCTAGTTCTACTCGTTTCACTCAGCATCAGTTGATGTAAGTCTCTCCAAGCCTCTCTGTATTCCTCCAGTTGGTCATTTCTTACAGAACAATAATATTCCATAACATTCATATACCATAATTTACCCAACCATTCTCCAATTGATGGGCATCCATTAATTTTCCAGTTTCTAGCCACTATAAAAAGGGCTGCCACAAACATTTTGGCACATACAGGTCCCTTTCCCTTCTTTAGTATTTCCTTGGGGTATAAGCCCAGTAGTAGCACTGCTGGGTCAAAGGGTATGCACATTTTGATAACTTTTTGGGCATAATTCCAGATTGCTCTCCAGAATGGTTGGATTCTTTCACAACTCCACCAACAATGCATCAGTGTACCAGTTTTCCCACAGCCCCTCCAACATTCATCACCATCTGTTCCTGTCATCTTAGCCAATCTGACAGGTGTGTAATGATATCTCAGAGTTGTCTTAATTTGCATTTCTCTGATCAGTAGTGATTTGGAACACTCTTTCATATGAGTGGAAATAGTTTCAATTTCGTCATCTGAAAATTGTCTGTTCATATCCTTTGACCATTTATCAGTTGGAGAATGGCTTGATTTCTTATAAATTAAAGTCAATTCTCTGTATATTTTGGAGATGAGGCCTTTATCAGAACCTTTAACTGTAAAAATGTTTTCCCAATTTGTTACTTCCCTTCTAATCTTGTTTGCATTAGTTTTGTTTGTGCAGAAACTTTTTAATTTGGGATAATCAAAATTTTCTATTTTGTGATCAATAACTAGAACTAGAAATTGCTCTCTTGATCTTCTTCTGAGAGAAGGGAACATATATGAGATATGAAGATCAAATGATAAGATTTAACAAGAAATTAGATATGTGGAGTGAGTAAAAGTTAGGAGAAGTCAAGTATAACATAAATACTGCAATCCTGGGTGCCTGGGAGGATGCTAGTGTTATGAGCCAGAACTCTAAAATTGAAACAAAGATGCTTACAAAGTACTAAGTGGAATCTGTGAGACAATGGTTATCTAGTTTAGCATGGTTCAGTATGACTGATTTAATCTTATAACAAATAATGGTTTTCTAGTGATATAATGATTGGTTTATACTCAGTGTAAAGCATATAAGCCCTCAGAGGAGAGACAGAGAAGACAAAGTACTGGAGGCAGGAGCTTAAGCTCTCAGAACTAAGGGGAGAAATTCAATTTGATCCTCCGATCTTCCTGGTGGCTGGCCTAGCCTCCTGCACTTCCCCTACTAAGACCAAGGCCAGACTGAAAGGCTCTCCAGAAAACTGCCCAGCCTCAGGCAAAGAGATAATAAAGGATTCGGACTTTAACCCCTTGGTGTTCTCATAGTGATTATGAACTGAAATGAAGGCTGTTCCCAAGACCTCCCAAGACCCCCAGGAAACCAAACCAGAGAACATTACATACTAGCACCCTTAATAGAAAGCGTAAAGTTCAGAACAAGGAACAGTTTGAGGGAAAAGATAAAGAGTTCTGTTTTGAATATGATGAGTTTGAGATAACTAATAGAAATTGATTTTGAAATGTTTTAGATTCACTTGGTGATGGCAAGGCCAGAGTTCAGGAGAGAGACTAGGAGCTGTCTGTATAGAAGTGATAACTAAAGCCTGGGCAACTGATAAGATCACCAAGATAATATAGTGGGAAAAGAGAAGGGGACCCAGGGCAAGGCCTTAGTGGTTAGTGAGTATGAGCTAGAGGAAGATCCAGCAAAGGAGAAAGAGTAGTCAGTCAGACAGGAGAGAAACCAAGAGAGATGAGTGTCCCAAAAACCTATAAGAGAAAAAATGTGATGAAAGGGAAAGTGATCATATAATATGCTGCAGAGAGGTCAAGAAGAATTGAGGAGTGGTTGTTAGATCTGACAATTGAATCATGGGTAATTTTGGGCAGGGCATTTTTAGCTGAATTATTAGGTAAAAATCAGATTACAGAGGGCTTAGAAGTGAGTGGAGAAGTGGAGGCAGAGATAGGAGTCACCTTAAGTCCAATTCTCCTGTTTTACTGATAATGAAACAGTCTGTGAGAGAGGAACTTATTTATCCAGAATCATAGGTGACTCACAACTCAAGATAGTTTGCAGTCTGGTTCAGACAAGGAGTACTGACAGCAGTATTGACTTGAGGATAGATTGGAGTGAGGAGAGACTTGAGGCAGGGAGAACAGTTGATATGTATGAAAGGTCATAAGGACCTGAATTATGGTGATGAGACTAAAAGTCAAAAGAGATGGGAATTCTGGACCAGCTTGAAATGACATTTAACTATATTCTCTTAAATCAAGATATGAGAAGCCCGTCAGGAGAGGTGGGAACTTGGCACAGTTGTAGCAGCACTTTTTTGTTGCTTAGTCTTTATGGCTTGGAATGAAGCACTCTGGTGAGACCTGAGGGCCCAGACCAACAGCTGAGAGAGGCTTTTTTAGGCTATACTAACATTTCATTATAAACATTAGACTTCAAGTCATAGCATCTAACTTCCTTCCTGCAGGCAAAGCCCTACTTATAACGTTCAGAGCCAAGGGACTTACTATCCCACCCCCAAACCCCATCCTTATGCATCCTATCAGAGAAAAGCCTATTTGGGAAACAACACATGGAGCTGAAACCTTTTTTTGGAAATAGGACTATCCTCAGGGAAGCAAGAGGAAAACCCAGAGTCATGACTGGGGCTTTCAGGCCTACAGAACTATTTGCTATCCTATTTCCAACTCTCTATATTACTGAAATCAGATTATATTACATATTTTTAAATTCCAAACTTACTAAACATCAAATAAAATAAAGATTTCCATGGCAGATAATGAGAATAATATACAAAGCTGCAGTCTCTAGTATGTATAAATTGCTTTTCTTTTCAAATATATTATGTTATTTTCAAAGCTGTCCTTATAGACAGTATTTCTTTCTGAACTTATTTCTGTTTACTTCTACAACTTTTTTCTTTTTTTGACTATACTATTTTTTAGTCCTTCCCTCTTTCTCACCTCAAAAAAACAAAATCCTTCTAACAAATATGCATAACAAATCCACTGCATATCTCATCTTAAGAGCATTACCTTTCTGAGGGACCCACTTGTGCAAAAATGTTTGCGGCAGCCCTTTTTGTATTGGCAAGAAACTGGAAATTGAGTGGATGCCCATCAGTTGGAGAATGGCTGAATAAATTGTGGTTATATGAATGTTATGGAACATTATTGTTCTATAAGAAATGACTAACAGGATGATTTCACAAAGGCCTGGAGAGACTTAGATGAACTGATGCTAAGTGAAATGAGCAGAACTAGGAGATCATTTTAACAAGATTATACAATGACCAATTCTGATGGACGTGGCTCTTTCCAACAATGAGATGATTCAAATCAGTTCCAATAATCTTGCGATGAAGAGAGCCATCTACACTCAGAGACAGAACTATGAGAACTGAGTGTGGACTACAACATAGCATTTTCACTCTTTTTGTTGATATTTGCTTGCATTTTGTTTTCTTTCCCAGTTTGTCTTTCCTTCTTGATCCGATTTTTCTTGTGCAGCAAGATAACTGTATAAATATGTATACATATATTGGATTTAACATATTTTTTAACATAAAAGAGAGCATTACCTTTCTGTGAAGAGATTTGTAATATGCTTTATCATGAAGGAAATTTCCAACTTCTGTGGAGGGATAGTTGGTCATTTCATCCATCATATTTCTGAAATCTTTCAGTCACTTTTTTTTTTTTTTAAACAATACTGTTATTGTTATATTGATAGTTTTGATTTATCCTTAGTTTGTTTTTCATCAGATCATACAAGTCTTCTCAGGATTCCGTGGATCTCTCTCTTTCATTATTTCTTGCAGTATAATAATATTCCATTACATTCATATAACTTAAATTGTTTATCCATTCTTATTTGATGGACACCTCTTAGGTGATGCAGTGGAGAGTAACACTCTTAGAATATAAATACCTTGGTGCAAATCCTACCTCAGACACTTATAAATTTGGACTGAGTGGCTTCTAAGATCAATTTCAGTTTTAAATCTGTGATCTGTTGAAATAGTTTCTATAAATATTTTTGCACATGTAGCTCTTTTCCTTTTTCCTTTGATCTTTTTGGGATATAAGCATACTAGTATTTCCGGTTTAATGATTTTGAAGAGTAAAGGAGTATATATTTCTCTCCATGATGATTATACTAGCTTCACCAAAAATGCATTCATTTGTCTTCCCACAGCTCCTCCAAAAACTATGATCTCCCTTTATTGTCATCTTTGCTAATTTGATAAATGAGAAATAAAGCCACAGAACTATTTAATTTGAATTCCTCTAATTATTAAGGGTTTGGAGCATTTTCACATATGGCTATTTATAGCTTGAACTTCTTTTCCTTCAACCAAATATTTATCTATTAGGGTATGGCTTTTGTTCTTATATGTTCGGATCAGTTCCTTATCAGTTTGGATCAGTATATTATAGATGTCAGTACTTTATCAGAGAATCTGAAGATTTTCTCCCAATTGTTGTTTCCCTTATTTTAACTTCATTGATTTGTTTGTGCAAAAGCTTTTCATTTTTATGTCTTCATAATTGTCCATTTCATCTTCTGTGATCCTTTCTATCCTTTTTATAGTCATGAATTCCTTAAAATTCATGTTCCCAATCTATTGTTGCCAAAAAGCATTTCCTTTGGTGGCCTAGTCATCTAAGATTTAAAACTATTACAAAGCATCAGTATAATGGGCCAGAACTCTGGAGAAATATACTTGAGACAAGGATTCTCACAACAAGGTGTTAACTCAGTGGAATTGATAATACAATGGTTATCTAGTTTAGCATGGTGATTAAATAATTTTTAATTCAGTATGACTGATTTAATCTTATAACAAATAATGGTTCCCTAGTGATGTAATGATTCGCTTACACTCAACATGATAAATTGATTTAATTGTAATAGAATATATAAAGTGGGGACAAATTCAGCCACAGAGAGAAGACTTGACCAGCCTCATGGTGGCTCTCCTGCCTTCATCACTTCTCACTAAGACCAAGGACTCGGGTTGGTCCTGAGATCTTCCAGAGAGCTAGTTTGGACACTATATTTTAATCCACCCCAACTTAGGGGCTCTAGAAAGCAGGATATTACATTTGGATGTGCAGACTACTGACTGGCTGATCGACTGAGACTGCTGATGTAGACTGGGAGACTGAAGGAGATAATAAAAAACTTTGGACTTTATCCTTGACTATTCTCATGGTGATTATTTTGCTAAGACCAAGGCTGGTCTGAAGGCCCTCCAGAAAGCTAACCAGAACATTAGACAGCAGTCATCAAAACTATTTAGTACTGGCTAAGAAACAATAGTTGATCAGTAGAATAGGTTAGATTAATTATCTCAATACTTGTCTCCTCCCCATTCTATATTATGTATTTTCTCTCATAGATTGTGGGCTCCTTGTGAAATTGTCTTTTGCTTCTTTTTGTTATCCTTAGCACTTTCAGTTCAGTCATTTTTCAATTAAGTCCAACTCTTTGTGACCCCGTTTGGGATTTTCCTTGGAAAGATAATGGAGAGATCTGCAATTTCCTTCTACAGCTCATTTTACAGATAAGGAAACTGAGGCAAAAAGGGTTAAGTGATTAACCCAGAGTTCCACAGTTACTGAGTATCTGAGGTAGGTCAGATTTAAACTTGGGTCTTCCTAACTTCAAAGTCTGATGCTCTATCTACTGGCCATCCCTCAGGCTTAGTAAGTCCTTAATGTCTATATACTGACTGGCTGTGAAAAAGGTACTATTATGCCCATTTTATAAATGATGAAGCCAAGGTGAAGAAAACCTAGATAAGTTGTCTAATATCAAGCAGCTTAGTAAATGTTGGAGGTAGGATTTGAACACAGTCTTTACTGACTCCAAGATCAGCATTCTATTTTTAAGCCATATGAATTATTCCTGCATCATTTAATGAATCAACTTTTCAATCAACAAGCATTTATTAAACAATAACTATGTGTGAGACACTGTGTTAGGTATGAAATACAAAGGCAAAAATGAAACAGTCCTTACCCTCAAGGAGTTTATATTTCTCTTTCAACAGTTCTTTCTAATCCATGTAGTTCATATCCCCTAACCAGGAAATCATATCTATTTAACTCTAGGACAAAGAATAGGTAGTAATCATGTTCATTATTCCAGAGTCAAGTTGCTACAACTCACTCTCAGCATACTAAGGCAGCTTCTCAAAGGATGGGATATCCTTTTTTTAATGCCACTGTCTTGAGTTCTAATTCTGGCTGCCTTTCTACCACTATGAGCCATCAGTTACTAGTTCCTCATTTCCATTTCCATTCCCCATTCCATTAATTTTCATAATTTTCATTAAATGGGGAAATGGAAAAGTTAATTAATATTAATTAGCTAACATCAATTAGCTTTTACAAAGTGATATTTACTTTAAAGAATTAGCAAGAACAAAAGCACAATTATTTCCCCTCAACAACTCAGAAGCACTCTCTTCCTAACATTACTTTGGTTGCTGGGGAGAATATGCCCAGACTTAAAGAAAGTTTCTAAATAATTTTACTTTAAATAATAAGAATAGGTTCTTATTTACTGGCTGAATCCATATGTCCATTATTACTGAGTTGGGTCTCAGAAGGTTGCTCCTCACTTTTAATGGCACTGATTCTGGGGTAACTGAAAAACCCAACATGGACTACACTCTTCAGACTATATTAAATGTCTAAATAGCTCCATCTCTTGACTTTTCAAAATTCACATGGTCATAGTCTCTAGATCAATCTCCTTTACTTAAACTAAGAAAAAAACAAAAACAAAGGCAAGCAAAAAATCAAGGCCCACATTCATCATGGGGTTACATGTCAGCCAGGGAGGAAGAAGGCCCACTTCCTCTCCCCTTACAGTATTGTCTCTCACCAAATTTGGAATTCTCAAGGAAGATCTCAGAAAAGAGCAGCAGTCCAACTAAAAGAGGGAAGTTAGTGCCAACTAATGGCTTTGGAAGATAGCTTATTCTAGAAGCTGTCATTTACCACATGATGATTAGACCAGAACCAAATACCAATTCTTGCTCCCAAGTCTCTTCAAGGCACTTTTACTACATGTCATCATGACTCTCCTGGAAGCAGGCTCTATAGCTACTTCATTTTAGGAGACTGTAACAGCATGATTCTATGCACATGTAAGTCCCCCGCTGTACATACCAAAACTTCTTAAAGTGTGGGTAGTAAGTCCATATGAGGTCACATAATTGAATGTCAGAGTTGTGAAAAATTTGGCAAAGTAAATTGCCAATTAATGCAGTAAAAGGTAATATTTAATACCACGGTAACAAAGAATTGGAAAATGAGTGGATACCCATCAATTGGGGAATGGCTGAATAATTTATGGCATATGGCTGTAAAGGAATATTATTGTTCTATAAGAAAGGCTGATTTCAGAAAAGCCTGAAAAGATTTAACATGAACTGATGCTGAGTAAAGTGAGCAAAACCAGGAAAGCATATACAGCAATGCAAAATTGTGCAATGATCAACTATGATAGATTTAACTCTTCTCAGCAATTCAGTGATCCAAGCAATTGCAATAAACTTTGGGTGGAGAATGCCATTTTATACCCAGAGAAGAGACTATGGAGACAATGCTGATCAAAGCATACTATTCTCACTTTTCCTTTTTTTTTTTTTCCTTCCTTGTGGTTATTTCCCTTTTGTTCTAATTTTTCTTTGCCAATATGACTCATATGGATATATATTAAAAATAACTGCACATGTATAACCTATATCAGACTTCTTGCTAGTGTAGGAAGAGGTTAGATAAGGGTAGAAGGTAGGAAAAAATTGGAACTCAAAATCTTACAAAAATTAAAGCTGAAAACCATCTTTACATGTAATTGGAAAAATAATATACTATTACAATAAAGTTCGGTTTGTTTGTTTTTTGTTTTGTTTTGTTTTGTTTTGTTTGCTGAGGCAATTGGGGTTGAGTGACTTGCCCAGGGTCACACAGCTAGGAAGTGTTAAATGTCTGACGCTAGAATTGAATTCAGGTTCTCTTGATTTCAGGGCTGGTTTTGATTTCACTGCCCCACCTAACTGCATCTACAGTAAAGTTTTTTTAAAAATAAATAAATAAAAATAAATGAGAAAGTAGAGATTATGAAAAAATACACAAAGAAATCATACAAAATTCCTTTTATCATACAAATATGGTGCTGATACCTAAACCAGGAAGACCTAAAAGTGATAAACTATAGACCAATTTAATGAATATTGATGCAAAAATTTTAAATAAAATTCTAACAAAGAAATAACAGCAATAAATCCTAAGGATTAAACTCTATGACCAGGAATGAAGGGCTGGTTCAATATCAGGAAAACTATCAACATAAATGACCATATCAATAATAAAATAAATAGAAGACATGTGATTATCTTAAAAAGTACAGATAAAGTCTTTAACAAAATACAACATCCATTTGTATTAAAAACACTAAACAGCATAGGAATAAATGTAGTTTGCCTTAAAATGATAAGTAATATTTATCTAAAACCATCGACAAGCAGTATCTGTAAAGGAGAATTCCCAATACAATTAGGAATGAAGCAAGGATGCCCATTATCACCTCTATTATACAATATTAGGTATATCAATAAGAAATAAATTAGAATAGGCAATGAAGAAACAAAATTATCACTTTTTGCAGATATGATATTATACTTAAGAGAAACCTACAGAATCAACTAAAAAACTACTTAAACTGTTAGCAAAGTTGCAAGATATAAAATATCCTATATAAAAAAACCTATATAAATCATCAGCATTTTTTATATGACCAACAAAGTCCAACAGCAAGAGATAGAGAATTTTCATTCAAAATAATGGTAAACAATATAAAAATTCTTGGTAGTTTACATACTAAGGTGAACATAGGAGCTATATGAACACACCTATTTGTTTTTTGCTATTTCTTTCTCATGGTTTATCCCTTTTGTTCTGATTTTTATTTCACAACATGACTAATATAAAAATATGTTTAACATGACAGTTATATGTATAACCTATTATCAGACTGCTTGCTGTCTCATGAAGGGGCTAGGGAAGGGAAGGAAGGAGAAAAATTGGAACTCAAAATCTTACAAAAACAAATATTGAAAACTATCTCTAAATGTAATTAGAAAAAAATAAAGTACTATTAAGTTAAAGGGTTAAAAAAAACAATCTGGTACTGGCTAAGAGAGTTGTAGATCACACCTGTCAGATTGGCTACAATGACAGGAAAAGATAAAGTGCAATGTTGGAGGGGATATGGGAAAACTGGGACACTGATACATTGTTGGTGGAATTGTGAACACATCCAGCCATTCTGGAGAGCAATTTGGAACTATGCTCAAAAAGTTATTATATGATGATCAATTCTGATGGATGTGGCCCTCTTCAACAATGAGATGAACCAAACCAATTCCAATAGAACAATAATGAATTGAACCACCTACACCCAGCGAAAGAACTCAGGGAAATGAATGTGAACCACTACACAGAATTCCCAATCCCTCTATTTTTATCCGTCTGCATTTTTTATTTCCTTAACAGGTCAATTGTACACTATTTCAAAGTCTGATTCTTCTAGTGCAGCAAAATAACTGTATGGACATGTATACATATATTGTATTTAACATATTTAACATGTATTGGTCTACCTGCCATTTGGGGGGGGAGAGGGAAAATTGGAACAAAAGGTTTTGCAACTGTCAATGCTAAAAAATTACCCATGCATATATCTTGTAAATAAAATGCTATAATAAAAAGAGAGAGAGGGAGAGAGAGAGAGAGAGAGAGAGAGAGAGAGAGAGAGAGAGAGAGAGAGAGAGAGAGAGAGAGAGAGAGAGAGAGAGAGAGAGAGAGAGAAAGAGTTGTAGATCAGTGGAATAGATTAGATACAAATTACTTTCTAGTAAATGACCATATCAATCTAGCATAAAATAAACTCAAGAGATCTAAGCTTTAGAACAAAAACTCATAATTTAACAAAAACTGCTGGAAAACTGGAAAATAGTATGGCAAAAACTAGGACATAGACCAATATCTCACACCATATACCAAAACAAGGTGAAAATGAGTATATAATTTATACATAAAGGATGACACCATAAGCAAATTAGGAGAATATGGAATTTTTATGTCAGATCTATGAATAAGGTAAGAATTTATGATCAAAGATGAGATAGAAAGCATTACCAAATGTAAAATAGATAATTTTCATGATATAAAATTTTAAAAATTTTGCACAAATAAAACCAATGCAACCAAACCATAAAAGAAGCAGAAAACTGAAGCAGAGGAAAGGATTTGCAACAAGTGTATCTGATAAAAGCCTCAATTCTCAAAAATACAGAGAATTAAATTTAATTTGTAAAAAATGCAAATCCAAAAGATAAATGATCAAAGGACATGAACAGGCAATTTTCAGACAAAGAAATCAAAGCTATGTATAGTCAGATAAAAAAATGTTCTAAGCACCAGCCCTGAAGTCAGGAGGACCTGAATTCAAATCTGGACTCAGACACTTAACACTTCCTAGTTGTGTGAACCTGGGCAAGTCACAGAACCCCAGTTGGCACAGGGGAAAAATTTTCTTAAATGATTAGAACTAATTAGAGAAATGCAAATTAAAAGAACTCTGAAGTACCACCTCACACTTATCAAATTGGCCAAGATGAAAGACAGAAAAACAGGAGCACTAATGTATTGTTGGTGGAGTTGTAAACTGATTAAACCATTCTGAAGAGCAATTTGAGACTATGCCCAAAGGGCTATAAATCTGTGCATACCCTTTGATCCAGCAATACCATTGCTAGATCTATATGGAATCCCCATATACATACTTAGGACATATGGAATTTTCTATTATCCCTTGGAATTCTCCAGTATTTCTAATAAAGAAATAATCAGGGAAATGGTGAATGTTATATGTCCATGCAATAAATAACACTATGGTCACTATGGGTCACCTTCAGCCTGGCCTTCCTTTCTCTACCATGGTACCTGCTGAATGGCCCCTTTTAGTTAAATTATTTAAGACGGCTTCTTTACTATTCCTCTTCCAAAGGAGGATAAATCTAAATTTGCCTTTACTATTCCTAATATAAATGTGGAGGCACCTGAATAAAGATTTCAATGGAAAGTGTTACTTCAAGATAGGAAAATGTTCTACAATGTGCCAAAATTTTGTTAGCCATGCTATTTCATCAGTGAGACTGAAATATCTAGATTCCAAAATAATTCACTATATACATGTGACTGTGAATACCTTCTCTGGGCTTACTATGGTTACCTCCCAAGCTGGAGAAACTGCTACCCATGTCATTGATCATTATTGTTTTGCTTTATTATTGTTAGCGTTCCAAGACACCTCAAGATTGACAATGGTCCTGCCTATACTAGTAAGAATCTTGCACAATTTTGTACAGAGTAAGCCACTTTTGAAAGATGCAATAAGGATATTAAAATCTTACTTGACAAACAGAAAAAGGGAGAATAGAGAATAGGAGAAGATTGGATCAGATAATATATACCATAAAAATTTTTGACATTAGACAATCAGAGATGTACTCCTGTACAAAAACATTTTGCGTGACAAAAGAACAGATTGTTAAATAAGCAACCACATGTCACAATAATGTGGAAGGAACCAAAAACAGTTAATTGGTATTTTAAAATTAGTTATTTCTTAGTAATTAGTAAATTAAAATTAGCAATTTTACTAATGTGGGGGTTGAGGTAATGCTTGTGTTCTTCCAGAAAATGCAGAACTGGTCTGGGTCTCTAAGAGAAACATCCCCATGTGTTATCACACTAGCCATAAGGCTTAAGACCCTGAGTATCCAAAGAAACCCTGCTTGGAAAGCAAGACCATGGTGGAGGAGAACAGGTGCTTATGGGATGGAAGAATGATTACACTGGACTTATATGCCTTACCCACTGTGAGTTAAATGTGTTTCCTGATAACTGTAAATAATACTGATAATCTTGGAAGAAAAGTACATAACCTGCATATTATAAATATAAATTAAGACTGTATCTATGTAGCTTTTAGCTATAAAGCTCCCATGTATTTTTCTAGTATTTTCAGATTGATAATACTGACCCTCAAGATATTGTAAGCAAATTGCAGTGTTTTCGCAAGAATAGCCAAAAGAAAAAAAAATATCTGAAGCTTTAAAAATACAGTGATTTGTAAATCTTGATTTTGAATGTAAATTGGATGCCCTGCAATCCACAGTAATTGCTACTGGGGATGAATTAGATTTAGAAAGAAAAACTCAATTACACTGTGACTATCGCTTTACATATATATGTGTGACACCTATGATCTTTAATTATAAAAAAATAACTGGAATACAATAAGAAATAAGTTACTTGGTATATGGGCTAACTCTAACATTGGATAGAGATTTGGATTGGCTAAAAAATGACACATTGGATGTTGAAAATAGTAAAATTGAAATTGATGAAAATAAGATAACTGATGAGATATTGAATGTTCTTAAACAGATAAATCCTTTTAATAATGTATAGAAGTATGATATTATATTTTGGCCTGTTTTTCTTACACTTGATGCTAATGTGTGCATGTAAATGCTCCCTGTTTAAAATTGGCTCTAAAAGTTTCTCAGCATTAACCATGGACCTTCAATACCTTGAGTTAAAAAGAAAGGGGGAGATTGTAGAGGGACAGCAAAAAAAGCAGATCTCCTAAAAAGCTATGTAGGGGTTAACATATTCTCTGCAGCTATTGGATTGATGTGCAGCAGGCTCACCACTCTTCTGAAATCAGGGTTGAGAATAGGATGTGTCAATCTATTACATCAAACAACTGCTGCTAGCACAAATAATAAATCTGGAAGTTATTTCTGTGAACATGTAAACATCAGGAAAACATGTTTGATATAAGTTCAATATAACTTTGGTGCTGAATGCATGAAACAGGAACAAGGCATCACAAACTAGATAATTTATGATTAAGTTATGGTACATAGATTGTTATGGCTAGATACTGTTTTGTCTAGCTACAAAATAACAATGGAATATATATTATGTAACTTAGAAATACCTGGTATTATTACAACACTACCATAAAGAGTACATAAAGTCTGGTTCTCACATCAATAAATGAACTTCAAAATTCAATAATCGAAGTTTCTGTCTATCCTACATCATGCTTTTTTATTGATGAGGCCCTTGAGCTGGTTTCAGAAAGTTTGTCACGTTTCATTGTATGACTGCAATGTGGAACAGGCCTAAAGAGAAAGTGCACAATATATCTCAATTACTTCTGACATTTTCTTTTTTTTTTATTATAGCTTTTTATTTACAAGACATATGCATGGATAATTTTTACAGCATTGACAATTGCCAAACCTTTTGTTCCAATTTTTCCTCTCCTTCCCCCCACCCCCTCCCTCAGATGGCAGGTTGACCTATTGGTTAAATATGTTAAAGTATAAATTAAATACAATATTGTATATATGTCCAAACAGTGATTTTGCTATACAAAAAGAATAGGACTTTGAAATAGTGTACAGTTAGCCTGTGAAGGAAATCAAAAAATGCAGGTGGCCAAAAATAGAAGGATTGGGAATTCTATTAGTGGTTCATAGTCATCTCCCAGAGTTCTTTTGCTGGGTGTAGCTGGTTCAGTTCATTACTGCTCTATTGGAACTGATTTGGCTGATCTTGTTGTTGAAGAGGGCCTCGTCCATCAGAATTGATCATCATATAGTATTGTTGTTGAAGTATATAATGATCTCCTGGTCCTGCTCATTTCACTCAGCATCAGTTCACGTAAGTCTCTTCATGTAAATCTCTCCAAGCTTTTCTGAAATCATCCTGCTGGTCATTTCTTACAGAACAGTAATATTCCATAGTATTAATTTACCACAATTTATTCAGCCATTCTCCAATTGAAGAGCATCCACTCAGTTTCCAGTTTCTGGCCACTACAAAGAGGGCTGCCACGAACATTTTGGCACATACTGGTCCCTTTCCCTCCTTTAAGATCTCTTTGGGATATAAGCCCAGTAGTAACACTGCTGAATCAAAGGGTATGCACAGTTTGATAACTTTTTGAGCATAGTTCCAAATTGCTCTCCAGAATGGCTGGATGTGTTCACAATTCCACCAACAGTGTGTCAGTGTCCCAGTTGTCCCACATCCCCTCCAACATTGCGCATTATCTTTCCCTGTCATTCTAGCCAATCTAACAGGTGTATAGTGGTATTTCAGAGTTGTCTTAATTTGCATTTCTCTAATTAAAAATGACTTGGAGCATCTTTTCATATGGCTAGAAATAGTTTCAATTTCTTCATCTGAGAATTGACTTCTGACATTTTCTAAAGCAGTGTCACTAGAAAATTGTTCTCTCTGAAATGGAAGGTCTCAGGAATGAATAAATGAATGGGGAAAAAATTATTAAGTATCTACCATGGAATCATTTGAAGACTTTATTAGTCAATAGCATCATCAAGAGAGTCTTGTGGTATGCCTTATCCATAATGGAGTAATGGAAAAAGGTTGGGAAGAATAGGATGTGTAAAGACTCTCTGACTTTGGATAAGAGAAGTAATATGGCTCAATACATGACTCCACAAACTGAAGATACCTGAATGTGTAGCCATGTTTTTCAGCATTGGACCTGGATTGGTGAATATTATCAAATCCTCATGACAGAGAAAGGCAAGGAAAATATGGCCTCCATTTGACCAGTAGAATTCTACCACTTTGGGCATGTGCTCTAAGGGATTTTTGAGTCCCCTTGCATTTTTCAACAGAATATTAAAAAAAACAAAAACAAAAACAGTGAATAGTATCAGTCATTTGGACTAATCTTTGAGATCTTGGTGTATCTAGAATCTAAATTATCTCATTATATTTAAGAAAACATTTTAAGAAAAGAATGAAAGAATGTTGAAGGTTTTAGACTAAAAGCCCCAGGTATAAAATGTCAATCAATAAATGCCAATCCTGCAAAGGATCTGTCATGTATGAGTATCACATCTCATTAGGGAATGAGTACTAACCTCAAGAAGATAGAAGATAGTAACAACCAAAGACTCACTACTCTATTTACAAATTGGGAATCTGGCTTTGAAGTGAGCTAAGTTCTGAAACTTATGTGTAATAATGCTTGAGTCCATGTCTAGACTGACAACAATCTACTGACATATTCTGGCAAGTGCTGAGGTAGATGTCATCAGCCAAAGATACGTAATAGTCCTGGACAACTGTGAGATCAGCATAAATTATTGGGCAAAGATTTCTACCAGATATGTAGGTGCTCTATCTTTTAAGTCCCCATGCACTGGATGGGGACCTTGGTGGTCCCCATGGAAGAGGTAAAAATGTTCTTGTCATAAGTGCAAGAGAATGTTGTAATATAAAATTAGTCCCCTTTGCTCAGATTTTCTTGGACATTGACAGTGAATTTAGGCATGGTTATCACTTAAAAGGGATAAACAGGGAAAAAAAAAGATGTAAAGTTTGAGGACTCAAACAACTTCTTAAAAGAATCTCCCCAGTTTTTTGAATGGAATGACATAAATTGAAACTAAGATTTAGAATATTGCTTGATTGTGCTGGATCCTACCTGAAGTGTAAGAAAGCAGTCCATACAAATCAAGATCCGCTGATTTGTGGTGATGAGAATACTTAGTGAAGATTTTGTACACTAGAAGCCAAAAGAAGACTCTATAGCTTGTGTAGAAACAGTTTCTACCAACTCAAGAAGCCAGTGAGTATGTTTGAGAAATGGAAGAGCTGTGCATGAAATTTTCCAAGACAAGTGCTTATCTGCTGCTTACCTAAGAAGCATCTTCAGCAGCAAGACTTTGGATCTGGATTACAAAGACGCAGACCAGAGAGGTTATCCTCTGGAAAAAATGGAAAAGAACCTGTGATAACCTCGGAGTCATATATTGCTATGGAATGAAAGAAACTATTTTTTATATACTGCTGCCAGACAGAATTCATTCTAATCAAAGTCAAAACATAGAGAGCAAGTACTCAAACCATATAAGCCTTAGTAGGAATCAAGAAATCTGAAACTATGGCATACCATAACTAAATAGACCCAGTTCTATATCTATGATCCTGAAATATGTGTAGTCTGAAAATTGTTTATATCCTTTGACCACTTATTGAGGAATGGCTTTCATTTTTAAAGGAATATTATTTTTAAATGGCATTTACCTCATATATAATAACTTTAAAATACAGTGGTCAACAACAACAAAAAGTGAGAAATGTTAAAATCAAAGTTATATGAAAAGAATACATAATCATAAGCAATTAAATTTGAGTATTATGTGTCTATATTATGTGGCTTTGGGCAAGGTACAACCTTCCTGAATTTATTCACTGACAATAGAATAAGCAGCATAGCACAATGGGCAAGTCTAGAAAGACTGAGTCAGAAAGAGCAGGTATTCTGTTCCACTACTGATATATGCTGTCAGTGAGGAAACATTTACTAAGCACTTACTCTGAGCCAGGAACTGTGCTAAATAAGCACTGAGGATACAAAAATGGGTAAAAGTCTCTCTTCTCAAGCAGCTGAATCTAATGAAAAAATATACAAACTTTAATATACCAACAGACTATATACAGGATAAAATGAAAATAATCAACAGAGGAAAGGCACTGGAATTGAGTGATAGGAAAAGACTTCTTGTGAAAGGTCCTATTTGAGTTGAGATTTAGAAGCAAAGAAAGCCAAGAAATGAAAATGAGGAGGGATAGCATTCCAAGCAGAATAGCTAATAAAAATGCCCAGAATTGGGAGATAAGAGTGTCTCGTGAGAAACAACTAAAGAAGCCAATATTATTGGAAAGTAGAACAAGTGTGGAAAGGGGTATAAGAAGTAAGAAGGTGGTGGCAAGTTATGAAGGGTATTAGGTAACAGAGAAAGGATTTTATATTTTATCCTGAAGATGACAGAGAGCTACTGGAGTTTATAAGCAGAAGAGCTGAGATGGTCAGACCTACTATAGGAGGGTCATTTTAGGAATGACCCTATGCAAGTCACTTAACTTATGATAATCTGCTGGTAGAGGGAATTTCCCTTCCTGACTAAGAATACTATCTGCTACTCTACCAGGTGTTTGATGTGTTATATAAATGTTGATATTGTCATACTGCATCTTGAGAACTGTAAATCTCTACACAAATTT
Source organism: Sminthopsis crassicaudata (assembly GCF_048593235.1). Classification (NCBI taxonomy): domain Eukaryota; kingdom Metazoa; phylum Chordata; class Mammalia; order Dasyuromorphia; family Dasyuridae; genus Sminthopsis; species Sminthopsis crassicaudata. The sequence continues at coordinate 448,617,376 of NC_133618.1, read as the reverse complement.
CAACAAATATTTACTAAGCACTCATTGGGCACAAAGCCCCAGAATAGGTGTTGGAGATGCAAAAGAATTTTTTTCTCAGGCAAAAGAGTTCACTTTGTGCTTAAATGGGAAAAAAATTTAGAGGTCATGGAGATTTTATTAATGCTTTCCTCCTCCTCTGAATTTCCATGGTATTATTATCTACACCACTCATCTGGTAGCTCAAAAGGCCTTTCCTCACAGATTCTTCTAAGGTCTTTTGTTCTTATTGGCTTATAAACTCATAAAGTATAAAGCTCATGTCTTAACTAAATTTTACATATTTCCCAGTGCTCTGTCTAAAAGTAGGTATTTATTAAATGACTGTATTACTTTGTATTTTGATCTTCTCATGTATATGTCCAATTTTGGCATTTGAAGCACATCACAATATGGCTTCAAGACTGATTTCACTAACTTCAAAGCTCTCACCATTCTCAGAACTTGATCTATTAGATTCAAACTAACTTGGTCTACTTGTTCCATGAACAAGATGTTCCATTTCTTATTTCTAAATCTTTGTGTAAGCTGTTTCCTATGCCTGGAATTGCTCCCCTTCTTTTCCTCCAACTCTTAGAATCTCAAGGCAGCAGTAGCTTAGTGGAGCATGCTGGACCTATAGTCAAGAAGACTTGAGTTTCAAATCTAGTCTCAAACACTTATTAGCTGTGACTTGGGACAAGTTATTTAATTTTTGTCTGCTTACATCTTCAACTGTAAAATTAGTTTAACAGCAACTAAATCACAGGGCTATTATGAGGATCAAATGAGCTATGTTAAAGTACTAAACAAAGCATTGGATATAGCAAGTTCTTAATAAATGCTCATTCCTTCCCCCTCAGAATTTTTTACTTCCATTCAAGGTTTTTAGTTCAGGGATCACATTCAACATGAAGCCTTTCGTCCCAAAACTTTATATTGTCTTCCTCTTTGGGAGAGGTAAATTCCCCAAGAACAGGGACTTTTCATTTTGCCTTATATCACCAGTGAATAGCAAAGATATAGCAGAAACTTTAATACTTATTTAATTGAAATCAACAAGTTAAAGTATTTTCCTTCAAATAGAAGTTCTAGGAGAAACCAGACAATCAGAAGAAGAGGCTAAAGGGGTAGAATGTACTTCCAGTGAGAAGTCCGGGGATAAAGTCAAGGATGTGGTAGAGCTAGCTCAAAATGGCTTGCTCTTGAAAACAGATTGTTGAATTTTCATTGTAAGCATTTACACTTTGGAAATCAGCACTTGCTGAAGCCACAAATTGGGGTTTGGTTTGTTGATTGTTTTGTTGGTTGTCTAGATTTAAGAAAGTAATTAATGGAGAAAATGTTAATATGAAGATTAAACTTAAGGATGCCATATGTACATTTTCTCCTCAGAGTTGGTTGTTAAAATATTTACCATCATCTCAGTGGGTTAAGTGAATTTCCAGGTACAAAAGACTATCTTTAACACAGTTAAATCAAGAATCAAGAATGGAGATGAGGGAAGAATGAAGATATGGCAGCCTTGGAGATTCTTCTTAAAATGAAGGTTCTTTATAACTACACTGTAAATTGTTTTTAGATGAGGGATCACATCTTTCTCCACAGTGGCAAGTAAAAAGCCTTACACATAGGCTATTTGGCTTAATAGTCAATCTATGACTATAAACAGAGGCAATACCCATAGCAATAGATAAGAGGACCAGCTTTGGAGTCCACATTCCAAATACTACCAGGGAAGCCTAAGATTCTTTACTGCTGAAAAGCTGCCAATTGGCACTGGCAAAAAGAATTTTTTTACAATGAGATCACAGGTCCAGAGCAAAAAGCAAAAACAAAACAGTCCCAAAAAGTCCTGATCCAACAGCTTCATTATGGAGTGAAGATGGCCATGGACTCTCACAGTCTCTCAGCACAACATAAACTCAGACTCAAAAGGCCCAGTGACAGATGAATCGATCTAAATCAGAAGCTGATTACTAGGTTAGTCATCAATTTTTTTTTTGACCATGAAATTCATGAAACCATCTACAGTATGGTACTGAGCACCCCCAGTGCTGAAATAAGAAGTTCACTGTCCTATGTAGCTATGTTATAGAAGTCAGAGACCCAAATTTGTCTGGCCTACATGACATAATTAATGTCTTTAAACTTTTGTTATCTTATCAAAGCCAATTTTAGAACTCAAGTTCTGTTTTTCTCATGCCAGAAAAATCTATGCAAAAGTCATAAATCCACTGGAAAACCTAATACAGATAGTTCTCTGTAACTTCCTTTTTTCCAATGACTAAGAGCCATCCCAATGAGCTGTGAACCCCTTCTGCTTTCTCAATCTGGGACTTCTCTCTGCCACACCAGCTTCCTTCTCCTGTTGGTGAGTTCCTTCCATTTTAATTGGCACCCAGGACTGCCATGCTTCCTTCTCTTCTGTACTTCTCTTTGCAGGTTCTCCTCAATTTCCAACTTTTATATTGTCTTCTCCCATTAGAATGCAAGCTCCTGGAGGGCAGAGTCTTTTTGCTTTGTGTCTGTTAATTGGCACACAATAAGCACTTAATATGTGCTAGTTACCTGTCAACTATCCTTGAGACTATTCCCAGTATCTTTCTAATTATGTGACTTATCAAAACAGCCAAATCTAACTCTACTTAGCCTCTGAGACATCGAGACTATAATGTTATCCTGCCTTATCATCACCTATATTCTAATATTCTTCTTAGAACACATCATCCCTTTTACTTACAGAATAAGGACTGGATGGAGAGTTGGAAGGAATCTGAGTCCAGACCTGCCAAAAGTCACTGGGAGTGTAACCAGCACCAGGTTTCTGGTCCTTGGGCTCCAGATCTAATGTCCACTGTACCATAGTCACCACCCTGCCCCCTCCCCCCCTGGGCCCCCACAACTCCCACACACCAGCGGACAACATAAGAGGTTTGTCATGCACTGTGGTTTATTAATCTTCTTTCGTGGTCATCCCAATCATTTCTCCTTAAACTGGGGCTAAATGTTTTGTTCGGAGTGCGAAAGATTCAAAGGATGCCCTAAAAACAGGTCAAGGAGAGAGCAGTGGGGAACCAAATGCACACATATTATAGAGGTTGAAACCATTGCCAATTTCTACATGGAAAATATATATTTACTTAGTGAAATCCTTTCTGAAGTCTTTTCCATCTCTTGAAGAGAAATCACAAGATATAATGAAAAAATGCTTCATTAAAAGAAGAAAGATGATTTAATACTTTGGGAGTAGAATTTGAAAACCATTTTCACCATAAGATAAGGCTGTCTGTCCTTTGGGCAACCTCTCAGATTCAACTACCTTAACCTCTTTAATTACTAAGACATCATTCTGATAAAGAAAGGCCTTAACACTTTTTTAAAGTGAAGACAAAAGCTGATTAGGAATTCGAGAAGACTTGTTCAGATTAGGCTGCAGATCTTGGATTGTAGTGTACATACATGTTATATTAAAAATTATTTAAAATTATGAAACACTAAAAAGTAGCTGTTATTTTAACATGATTTTTAAACTAAATATTCCAATATATATGGCCTTTGCTTATATAATGTGCACTTGATTCTGCGTCATTTTTCCTAAATTCAAATGTCACCACAATGGCATAACCCACATTTTCCTTTCTGAAGGGGTTATGCTTCAGGAGCCAAAACTGATTGAAGAGAAAGCTTTTGGGAAGGTGATCTGGCCACCTATGGCCTAGGAAATGCTTATGCTCATATGGTCCTCTGTCTTTAAAAGGCACCATGCTCCACTAGAGACACCTCAATTCCCTAGACTCTGAAGGACTGAGAAGTTTTAGAGAGGTGGATTTCAGCTCAAGTTAAGGAAAAATTTCCTAACAATTAAGGAGCTATCCAGAAGTGGAATGGATTGCCTCAGGAGGTAGTAGGTCCCCATCACTGGAAATCTTGAAACAGAGGCAACATGATCACTCATGAAGGAGGCTATAGAAAGGATTCCTATTCAGAGAGAGACTGTTTTAAATGACCCCTGAGGTCTCTTCCAAGTGAGATTCTGAAGGGAAGATGATGTCAGACAAATGTTTTTATGAAGATGTTTTTTCTGCAATGGTTTCTCTTCATGAATACTTGATTCTGAAGAAAGTAGAGTAGGCCACACATATGCCACGTTTGGCAGATTCTATTCTATCTCTTCTTCTTGGTTTCCTTCTTGGACTTTTTGCTTTGGGAAGGTGCAGCCCCCTTTGGCTTCTTGGTCACCTCAAACTTTCTTGGTTCAAAATGTCCCCCTTCCTTCAATGGAGAGAAGAGAAAGAAATAGGATTTTACTCATCAATTAAGTTTTGAATTTGTGTTGTTAAGCCAATCTAGGAGAGACTAACTTGAAGCAGAAGGTATGCAGAATCAAGCTGATTAGAAGGGGGGGAGACTTGTCCAGAATCAAACAGAATGGTTTCCAGAAATTGTGTAATAAATTTGTGTATAGTCAGAAGCTGTCTGTTACTGCATCAAGTGTTTTTGCTTAACTGTTTTTGTTCAATCTGGAAAAGGAAAGGGAGAACTTTTCCAAGAAATAATTAGGATACAAAGACAAATGGCATAAAAATTTTTCCTTTTAAAAATGTAAAAATTTAACAATATAAGTTCCCAATCTACAAATTTGAAATATTTGTAGCTTTTACTTATGCAACTCTGCTGTCCCACTATCTTATTATTCCTTTCTCTCTTATCCCTCAACCTACAGAAATCTCCATGTACCTAAAAAAACCTTTATGAGATGCATAACTGACATACTGCTTGCCTTCTCAGTGTGTAGGGGAAGGGCTGAGGAGGAAAAGAATTTGGAACTCAAAATGAAAAAAAAAAAGTTAAAAATAATCATAATTAAAAAAAAAAATGTTTTCTTTGTAGCTAATCCCCAGAGCTGGAAAAAACCTTAAAAGTCACCAAGTTCAACCCTCTAATGTTCAGAGTAAGAAAGCTAAAGTATTTACAGGGGAAGTGATTTACCTAAGGTAGCAAGATCAAGACTAGAATTTAGGTATCCTTATATCTAGTTTATTGTTCTTTCTACTATGTTTATGCTGCTACCTACCAACCATGTCCAACCACTGTCCAATCCTGAAGGCAGGTTCCTTCACTGCCGGGTGACCAATCCCAAGAGAAGCAGACTATGCATTTCCTACCATATAACTGATTCCCAAAACTCTGCAAAAGAGATTTCACAGCAAAGGAACTTCAGATTGGAACCAATCCATCAAATATATACAGACTACCTTGCTTTCCAGAAAAATTCATGAAAAAGGTATTTATAATGTATGATGGCTGGATATATAGTTGAGTTCTAAGTAGAGAAGTTGGGTTTAAAGGTTTCTGAAGTTTGAAACTATGCTTTTGTGAATACAACTCTCTTCTTGGAGCAAAGAACTGAAAACGGAATACCCACCAAATGGAGAATGGCTAAATATATTATGGCATGTGACAGTGATGGAATATTATTGTTTTATGGGAAATAATAAGCAAGAAAAGCCTGGAAAGTCCTCCAAGAACTAAGCAAAGTTAAACATACTGTGTACAAAGTAACAGCAATGTAATGGGATGATCAGCTGTGAATGACTTTGTTATTTTCAGCAATACAGTGATCATGATTACTCTGAAGGACTCATGATGAAAAATGCTATCCATACTGAGAAAGGACTGATTGTGTCAGAATATAGATTGAAGCATACTTTTTTTTTTTCCTTGAGGGTTTTTTTTGGGGCAGGGGAGAAAATCTGTTTTCTTTCACAATATGACTTTTATGGAATTGTTTTGCATAATTTGCATGTGTCTTCTTAAAGGGGTCAAGGTGGGGAGGAAGGGAGAGAATCTGAGATTTAAGGTTTTAAAAACAAATGTAAAAAAAACTGTTTTAGATGTTAACTGGAAAAATAAAATTAAGAAAAAAAATTTAAATTAAAAAAAAAAGAAAAAAAAATTAACTATGCCTTTGTAACCTGCCAAAACTAATTTATAGCTTAAAAACATGCTGATTTACTCTTAAAATGTTGTCATTTATTCAGGAAGAACCCACAGAAATGTCCCAGCATTCTCATGGGAAGGAAGCAGCATGTTCTGTTATTCATAGGAGAGAGCTTTCTACCTTAGGTAATGCACTGCTGCCTTCTAATGTTCAAAATGAGATGACTCAAGAAGTTAAGAGGTTTTTCATGGCCAGAGAGAATTGTCTAGAATTCCATTCAGATTAAAAGATAAGTATTTCTGTTTTCATGATCATGGGACAGCAATTCTTGTCATCTTGTAAATCAAAATATCTTGTTCCTAGCTTCTCGAACAGTTCAGAGACTACATGTGCAAAATGTAAGCAAGATACAAACTGTGCACAAAAACATGTTTACACATTTGGATTAAAATAGAGCCTAAGTGTCTTCATTCCAATTCTAATAGTCAATTTAAATTAGCTACGTTATCTACTTTCAAATTCTATTTCTCAATTTATGCTTGAATCTTTAAAAATCACTAGTCATAAGGAACAATTCTAAATCTCCCATATAATTTACCAAAAATCTTTGTTCCCAGAAACATTATTATAACCTCTGTGATGTCCCATTTTGTGGATCCTTTATCCTGAAGAACTTGCTTGAATAGTAGCTATTTCTATACAGATATTACACCAAAAAGAACTATTCTTCCCATGAATTTTAGTGAATTTTTACTACAGTGGAAGAGAATACAATAACAACAAACTATCAATTCAAAAATTCCTAACCTGAAGTTCACAAATTCAAAAGGGCCCCATGAACTTGGGAAAAATTTTATATTTATTTTCACTATTCTCTAACTGAAATTTAGGATTGCCTTCAATTATTTAAAAATATTATCCTGAAATTGCAAATTGAATGGATGCCCATGAATTGGCGAATGGCTGAATAAGTTATGGTATATGAAGGTAATGGAATATTATTGTTCTATAAGAAATTATGAATAAGCTGATTTCAGAAAAGCCTTACATGAACTGATGCTAAGTGAAGTAAGTAGAACCAAGAGAACATTGTATACAGCAACAAGATCGTATGATGATCAACTGTAATGGACTTGGCTCTTTTCAACAATGAGGTTATTCAAGGCAATTCCAATAGACTTCTGATAGAGAGTGCCATCTGCATCCAGAAAGAGCTATAGAAACAGAGCATGAATAACAGTATTTTCACTTTTCTTTTTTTAGTTGTTAGTTATTTGCTTGTTTTTTCTTTCTTTCTCATGTTTTTTTTTTTTAATCTTTTGATTTGATTTTTCTTGTGAAGCATAACGAATATGGAGATAGATTTAGAAGAACAGCATATGTATAAAGTATAGTGGATTGCTTGCTGTCTAGGGAAGGGAGCAAAACGGAGAAAGGGAGAAAAATCTGGGACACAAGATCTTGCAAAGGTGAAAATTGAAAACTATCTTTGCATGTATTTGAAAAAATAAAATACTTCTAATTTAGAAAAATAAATAAATATAAAATGTCTGCCAAGAAGGACTGCCTTGAAAAAAGTGTATTATCACATATATTGTATCTAGGTTATATTGTAACACATGTAAAATGTATGGGATTACCTGTCATCGGGGGGAGAGAGTGGAGGAGGGAGGGGATAATTTGGAAAAATGAATACAAAGGATAATATTATAAAAAAAAATTTAAAAAAAAGAATTAAATCTTTGAAGAATAAAAAAAAAAAGAAAAGAAAAGAAAAGAAAAGAAAAAAGTGTATTATCCTGAGAAGGGATCCACAGACTTCTTCAGTCTGTCAAAGGGTCCAGATCCAAAAAAGGTTAAGAACTCCTATGCTAGTTGCTGTGAGGAATACAAAAACATACAAAACATGTCCTTTCACCTCAAGAAATTTGGATATACAAAAATTAAATAATAATATGAGACCACAGTAGAACTATTAAAGATAGAGCATATAAAACTATACAAACCATAACTGCTACAGAATTGAGGAAAAAGAGATCACCATACTTAGGTTGAGGTGATCAAAAAAGCTTAATATAAGAATCTCAGTGATTGGACAGAATCAGCTATACCCAGAAAAAGAACACTGGGAAATGAGTGTAAACTGTTAGTATTTTTTTTTGTTTTTCTCCCCAGGTTATTTTTACCTTCCAAATTCAATTCTTCCTTTGCAACAACAATAATAACAACAAAATTCGGTTCTGCACATATGTATTGTACCTAGGATATACTATAACATATTTAATATGTATGGGAATGCCTGCCATCTAGGGGAGGGGGTGGAGGGAAGTAGGGGAAAAATTCAGAACAGAAGGGAGTACAAGGGATAATGTTGTAAAAAATGTTATAATTATAAAATTAATAAAAAAAAAATAAAATAAAATAGAAGTGACCTAAAGAAGAGATACCAAACTAATGGCCTTTAGGAAGCCTGTAACATTCATGAGCAAAAGATAAACCAGATTAAAATGTAATTAGGGGATGTTTAACAAAAGAAATAAAAATACAGTAAAATGGAAAAAAAAAAAAAGAAGAATCTGAGTGATCTTGAAGGGTAGAAACCAGAGCTATCTCCAACTTTCTCTACCATGTATCCTTTTTTAAAAAGTATTTTATTTTCAGTTTCAAATTCTCTCTTCCTCCTTTCCCTCCTTATGAAAAAAGACCAAAATCTGTTACAAATGTATAGTTGAGCAAAATTAATTCCCACATTAACCATGTCCATTTGCATGCATACATGCATGTGTGCATGAATGTATGCTTCAGCCTTCACCCCACATCAAACACCCTAGATGTTTCATCATGAGTCCTCTGTATCTATAGTTGGTGCCATTGCAGTTATAATAGTTTCTAAGTCTCTTAAAAGTTGTTTTTCTTTATGGTGATGTTGTTATTTCTAGCATTTATTTGTAACCCCTTCTTCCTCCATCTCTTGTAACTAAAATTCTGCCTTCTACTCTCTCCACTTAAAGTTACGCTCTTAAATAGCCTTTTTTCTGAGTCTTCATTCATGCTTCAGGTTTGGTTGGATCTTTCTTTGAATCTTCAGACTGAAATCTATGATTTTGTGTTTCTTAGAAGATTAGACAAAAAAAACTGGGAATCAGTGACTGGGGTGGGAAATAGTCCAAAATAAGTATACCACTTTTTAAAACTTATAAGTGCTTTGAATAACTTAAGTATGATAGAGAACAAAATCAGAATAAAATGTTTCCATGTTCTTATTTTGATACATTGATCAATTCTCAACAACTTTCCTCCTATACATACATATTATCTTACCATAAAATGAAATCCCTAAACCTTTTGGCTTATTGAAGTAAAATTATTTTTAACAAATTAAATTGGTTTGAAATTTCATTTAACTTTATCTGCTGTATTTTGTGGGAAGATAGTTCTTATTTTGATACACTGATCAATTCTCAACAACTTTCCTTCTATACATACATATTATCTTACCATAAAAAAAAAAAATTAAACAACACCCTAAGAGACTGATTATAGTAACAACTTTTATTTGGATTTCACTTCTATAAAATTGGTTCTTTTTCCACTCTGAAAAATGGAGAGACAGGGACTAAGAAGATTTTAAATGTTTCAGAGTGCCAAAGTACTACAAAAAAATCTGGTCTATAAAAACAGGCCACAGGCAAGGGGAAAGATGACATAACTGGGCTTCTAGGGATAAAAAATCGTTTTGTAGAAATGCTTATGTTCTAAAATTTAAAGAAGTCCAGAAATTCAATACTGCAAGGAATTTCAATAACTATTTAGTCCAACTTATACGTGAAAAAAAAAAAAAAAAAAAGTTTATTCCATAACTTAAATGAGAAGTGGCCATCTGGAAGTGGTCTATTCATTTACGACCTCCAATGAGAAGAAACCCACCATATTTTGAGGCAGCCTATTTCATGTTTGAATAATCAGAATTGTTAAGAAATGTGTCTTAATCTAGAACCCAAATTTCCTCTATCCTCCACCCAAGACTTTTAGTTTTGATTCCTGAGGCCAAGCAGAATAAGCTAAACCCTTCTTTCAAATGAGGTTTTCCCTTCTCAGGCTATCCCTCCTTTCTTCAATTGACCCTCATATATAGCATACCCACACTGGTTGCCTCTCTTCCAGACAAGCAACACTTTATCAATGTCCTTCTTAAAATATGGTCTCCAGAACCCAATAGCATACTTGAGGTGTGGTCTGATCTCTACTGGCTGCTTGTTTTTGGAAGCCATCTCCTTCAATGTAGTCCAAGACTATGTTAGCTTTTTTAACTGCCATATCACACTGTTGACTCATACTAAACTTGCAATCCACAAAAGCCCCCAGATATTTTGCAAAACATTATTTTAGATTTGGCCAAATGGTGTAGCTTGCAAAATATTTTTTGTAATCTTGACATCCAGGAGTATCTCTCCTGGCCTGTCATTAATTAACCCTTTCTTAACCTCACTCTCTTTCCCTTAGTATAGTTATCCAATTCATCAGCAAGCTAAACACCACAGATTCCATTTCTCCACCTATCAAACAATATTAATCACCTTGCTCCCTTGAAGTTCTCAAAAGAATTTAATCCATTCTAATAAAACATGATGGCAGTGTATCTTGCGTGAATTAGACACTTAGTAAATGTTTATTGAATGAATTATTTTTAACATAGGCTGAGAACAAAGCAGACCTGATGTCCTAAGAATACCTACAATTTGATTTTGGGGAAAAAGGGAGGTCCCCAGAAACAGATCTTCTTCTTTCTCAACTATGTCGTGGATATTATGAGGAAATGAAAAATTATACCAACAATCTCTTCAGTTTCTACAATGTTTTCCAAAGTGTTTTCCCTAGTCATGATCCTAAGGAAGGTACTTCATTAATATTATTATCTTTCATTTTACAAATATGAAAGAGCCTCATAGTAATGAACTGACCTGCCATAGGGACTGTCAGCATGACTATTATGTGGTAGAACTGGGACCCTGGGCATTTTCCACTACTACAACATGCTTTTTATAACAATGAACATAGTAACAAACTAGAAAATTCGCAAACTATTCATATTCATGGTCAATATCTGTATTATTCTATAATTGGCATTTGAAAGATATGCTAAATATATAAAACCTACTATTCCTGCCCTTAAGAAATTAATACCTCCCCCCCTCAAATAAAATTACTTACCCCTTCATGAGACTTTGAAATGGGGAAGATTATGGCCAAAACACAGATAAGCTGGAAGATAGCCCCCAAAAACAGTCCATAACGAAGAAGGTTCTCTAGGAAAGTAGGTTCTGGGACCTCAGGGGGAGAGAAGTTCAGCTCAGCAGCCATGCCCAAAGTAGTTCTGGTTTCTCCTTTTATATCACTCAAGAAGTTAAATTCTAAATTAAAGCAAAATAAGTTTCAACAATGTCATTTTCTTCTAAGAGGAATAAAATGCCACCACCTCCTAAGGTATTTATATAACAAATGAATGCACCTGAGCAAGCCTGACAATGGGAAAATCACTGTACTTTTTCCTTAGGCCTGAAAACTTTGCAAGTATTTTTTTATAACACACAGCATAAGACTTGAAGGTGTCAAAATTGATTAAAAAAAACAAAACTGGCACACCATTCATTCTTTCAATAATTATTTATTAAGTGTTTATTTTATGCAAAGCACTCAATAAGTTCTAGGGGAGATAGAGTCCTGCCTTTATGGAACTTAACCTAGATGAGAGGAATGACACCTATATAAATGTTAAATACTATCTGATGGAGTAATTATACCAAAGACATCACAAATGTTTCAGGTATTAAAGTAGGATTCTGTGACGTGATAACAGGGATTATAAAAGGCTAATTGACAGAAATTTAATTCTTCCTCATTTCCTATACACAATCACAATCCTATACACAATAAAGATAGCCAAGGTTTCAAACCTACATAACTGTGTAAAAATGGTACCATTGACAGGAATAAGGAAGTCAAAAAGAGGAATTAGTTTTGGGGGATAAGATAGATGCAGCTTTAGATACACTGAATTTGAGGAAATGCTAAGATACTTCAGGAAAGATGTCCATAAGATAGTTGGAAATCAATATCTGGAACCCTGGATGAACTGAAACTAAAAATAGAGCATGTTCTAAAAGTCTTATTATAGTTTTAAACTATTTAAGCCATAAATAAAAGCTTAAAACGTTAAGCTCTAAGACTTTTGGGACACCTTGTATAGGTTGGGAGTCATCTATAGAGGGCCTAATTTCAGTAACAATAAAACTATTTGAGCCTTTATTTAAATCAACTCTGTGAGGTAACCCTGCAAATATCATTGTCACCATTTTTGGATAAGATAAATGAGACTCAGAGTTTAGTGAATTGTCCAAGGTCATAAACTAGAAAGTAATCAAAATTCACATTCAAACACAGGTCTCTTCTGACTTTATTGGGCCTGGTACTCTTTCCACTCCTCAAGAGCAGCAATCTCTCACAAGATAATTAAAGCTGTGGAAAGAATATGGCTTAAAACAGCCCCACTTTATGGGGCTAAAAAGAAATCAGTGAATGAATCAAAACCTCAACATTTCATAGCTGGGATTCAGAAGACATCTAGTTCAACTTAGTTATAAAAATAAATTTCCTATGTTAATAGCTAGATATTTATGTAGCAATTTAAGATTTGCAAGGCATTTAATATAAGTTAACTTATTTGATTCTCACAACAACCCTGAAAGGTAGGAGCTATTATTATCCCCATTGTACAGGTGAAAAAATTGAGTCAGACTATATTAAATGACTTGCCCAAAATTGCACTGCTAGTATTTTGAGGGTGAATTTGAACTTGAGTCTTCCTATGCCTAAGTTTAGCATTTTATCCACTGTACTGCCTTGATAAATTATATTCTCAATAAATGGTTATCCAATCTTCACTTGAAGAACTTTTTTATCTATATGGTAGTCCATTTCACTTTTAGATGGCTCTAATTATTATCAACTTCTTTGCAATTTCCACTCATTCTACTAATTCTACTCAGTAAAGCTAAACAGAATGAATCTATCCTTCTGCTACATAATAGTTCAAAGATATGAAAACAATTATCATGGCCCCCTCAAGTCTTCTCTCCTGAATATTTAATGACAGGATGCAGAAGGTCTATCACTCACCTTTATTCTATAGAAAATACAACACTGTGGGACAGCTAGCTGGTACAATGAATAGAAAACCAATCCTGAAGTCAAGAGGACTTGAGCTCAAATCTGATCTCAGATACTTAACACTTATGTTAAGCTGTCTGACCTGGGCAAGTCACTCAACCCCAATTGGGAAGGAAGGAAAGGAGGAAGGAAGGAACTACAACATTCCATATTAATCATATTAACTTTTTGATCTACCATGACACACTTGATTCATTTTGAATTTCAGGACATTAAAATCTTCATATCTCTTTCACAAAATGGTCTCTAAGAGACACAGTTATGTATCCCTACTGGCTTAGGGATCGTGCAATAAAGCTAAATAAGCTGTCATATTCTAGGTCCAATTACTAACTTATTAAACTGTATGATCTCGGATAACTCACTTTGCCTTGAGTTTGTTCTTTCATGTATAAAATGGAGGTAATAATACATTCTATTCCCACCTCAGGATTAACTCTGAGAAGTGCTTTGAAAATGAAGGGCCTGTATCAGATTAGTTAAAATTTTTTTGATTTTTTTTTTCTTTTTTCTTGAAAGACTATCAAACTTTCAATATGGCTTATACAGAGAAGTCAATTTAATGTAAAGAGAAGTTTTTTAAAAAGATATATTTTTTATTTTGGAGAATAGAATTTTGTAATTCATGATTTTGGAAGTAATGTACTCATACAATAAATTATAAGTGATGACTGTTCAAATTACTTTAGAATCTAACTTTAGAATTCTTTATTTTAGAAGCTAAACAATTAATTCACGAAAGTCAAAATATGTCTGTAACTCTTTTTGGAATTTGTGGCTCTCTTCTGAACATTTTTAGTAGATCTTTAAAAATTGGCTGCCATGAAAAGAATATGATGAATGTTGGAGGGGACGTGGGAAAACTAAACAATAATACATTGGTGAAGTTGTGAAATGATGCACCCATTCTGGAGAGCAATTTGAAACTAGGTGTGCCATCCTTTGATCCAGCAGTGTCTCCACTGGGTCTGCATCCCAAAGAGATCATAACAGGGAAAAGGACCCACGTGTGCCAAAATGCTTGTGGCAGCCCCTATTGTAATTAGTGGCCAGAAACTGGAAACTGAGTGGATGCCCATCACTTGGTGAATGGCTGAGTAAGTCAATTATATGAATATTATGGAATATTATCGTTCTGTAAGAAATGATCAGCAGGATGATTTCAGAGGATCCTAAAAAGACTTAATGAACTGATGGTGAGTGAAGTGAGCAGAACCAAGAGAACATTGTGCACAGTAACAAGATTATGTGATGGTCTTGCTTTTTTCAACAATGAGGTGATTCAAGTCAATTCCTATAGCCTTGGGATGGACAGCACCATCCACATCCAGAAAGAAAACTATGGAGGCTGAATGTGGATCAAAAGTATTTTCACTTTTTTTTTTCTTGTAGTTTTTTTCCCCTTTTGAGCTGATTTTTCTTGCGCAGCATAGGGAATATGGAAATATGTTTAGAAGAATTGAACATGTTTAGCCTATAGTGGATTAAATAGCTACCTAGGGGAGGGGGAGAAAGGAGAAAAATTACATATATAAAGTTTGGTGAGGGTGAAAACTATCTTTACACGTACTATTAAAATAAAATTTTAAAAAGGAAGTTGGCTGCCACAACTTTGGGGCAAAAGTCACTTAAAACAAAAACATGATAGTGCTCGAATTGGGCTTTAGGACCCAGAAAGTCAGAACTGGAAGGCACTCTATAAGAAAGAACGAAGAGATGCATGAATCAGACAGCGGAGTTCTAGGCTGGTCCTTCCGGCTGGGAGTCACAGCACTGGGCCGGGGACCGGAAGACTAAGGTTAAATTCAGCGCCCGCCGATTACTAGCTCCGTCACCCTGCCCAGTCCCTGACCCCCGTCTGCCTCGATTGCTCTCCCCGGTGAGACGGGACACCTACATCCCGCGGGGGAGATGAGGTCAAAACGAGATAACTGGAAAGTTACAGCGCCTGTAACTGCAGCTCGCCAGTCCCTTCCCCTCTCTGCATCTCAGGCTCTTCCTGTAAGGCGAGGGCCTGCATGTCTAACAGCGGAGGAACCTCGCACCGCAGCAACCGCGACCCGCCCGCGCGAGGGCCTCGCAGATCACGAGGTCGTCTTCCGCCGCCTCCACTAACAGGAGGGCTTAAATTATTCACTAGAAAGTAGACCTCGGGACTAGGAGCCCACAAGAAACAAGCCCAGGGCCGGCCGGAGAGGGGGCGTGTCCGCTTCTTTCCCGTCCGTTGGGCGCAGCCCAGGCCCGTCTTCCCCTCCCTCCCAACGTTCCCAAACCCTACGGAGGCCGAGCCGCCCCAGACGGATATCTCCCGCTCCGGCCTCACCCGAGGCGCCCGCGCACGTTCTCGGCGCCCCGCTTATCCCGGAGGCCCCGGCTCCCGCAGCCCGTAGCCCCCTGCTCCAGGCCAAGGCAGGGCGAGAGATAACTCACCCAACCACAGCCGCGGTCCCGAGGCCGAACCTCCCTCCGGAAATGAGAAGTGGCCCCGCCTCCCTCGCCGCGCACGGACAGGAAGTTACGCAACCCTTAGCCACCAGGTCTTCGGCGCCCGGCGAGAGTCGCTCTCCCGGGAGTCTGCCGGGAGATGGGCTTGTCCTCCGGCTGCTGTTCTAAGGTCTAGGAATGGACCCGGAGGCCGGTCCGCCCAGCAGCCCCATTTTACAGATGAGGAAACTGAGGCTCAGGACAGTGATACACCCACAGTCACTGCTGTAATGACACAGAGCTGGGATTCTCCATGTTTATTTTATTTGTTTTTTTATTTATGAGGTAGAAGAGAATTTCTGAGGAGAAACCCCACTATTTGAGCAACCTGGGCAATTCACATAAGCCCTCTACACCTCAGTTTCTAAACCTACATTTTAAAGCTGGGCTCCAGCGGCAGGCCTTCCTTCACTGAACACAAAACCGGGGCTCAGAACGAGAGTGGCCGGCAGTCACTCTGCGCTTTGTTTTACTGTAGGGGATGCGATCCGCTTGCATGAGGCTGGGCCGTTCTTAGCACAGTCAAAAGGGGAAGCAGCCTTGGTCTCACCTCTTCCGATAGCGGGGATCTCTGGGAGCCACGGCTGTTCCGGGAGACCGGATCTCCGCCCCGGAGCCGGGACTCTGCGTCCCTCTGGCTAGTCACAGAGGCGGAGTGAAGAGGGGTTCAGGAACGCTGGGAATTCCGACTGCCCCGGTTCGCTGGCGAGAAAAGGAGGTCCACAGAACTAAATGGTTCGCTCGGGGAACCAAACCTAGTCCAGGGAGTGTTCAGATTCCTAACCGACTCCTTGACTCCAGATCCAGCGGCCTTCTCTGTGCTCCGCACGGTCGGAGAGCGGAAGAGTAATGGTGGCCGCCCTTATAATTACATCTTTTACTTGGAACCTTATAACAACTCTTGAATTATATCTGTATTTTACAATGAAGAAAACAGGATCAGAGAGGGCCTTGCCCATGGTCCCATAGCTAGTAAATGTTAGATCCAGAATTTAAATCCATCTTTTTAAAAAAACGGATAACATTTGTTTTCATATCCTCTCCTTGGCTCAATATACTACTTTCCCTTCCTCTTTCCCCATCCCACCCCCAGCTATCCCTTACAACAAAAAAGAAAAAAAACAATTCATCAAAATTAATCTGCCCATTAACCGAGTCTGACATTAGAGGCAATGTTCTTCACCCGATTCCCTTCAGCACTGCTAAGAAGGTGGATGGAGGAGGTGCATTTTAAAACTTCCTTGAGGGATAATGTTATTAAAAAAAAAAAAAATTACTCATGCATATATGCTGTCAAAAAATTTTATAAATGAAATTTTAAAAAAATAATAAAAAAAATAAATCTTGCTTTATCAATTCTAGTAAATATGCCCTTTGTAGGTAGAAAACTTTTATATTCATTTGTGTTTCCTCTACCACTTTGTTCCCTAAGTTTTTGAATAGCTACATAAATAATTCTTGGGGGGAAAAAAGAGTTTGTATTAATCTTTTGTATACATTAGATTTTGAGTTTCTTACAGGTAAATATACATTTTCTGTAATTAGTTTCTTTGTAATAGCCAATAATACCAACTTTGACTTGGTAATTAGTATCGATTGTTTTGATAATTTTTTTTCTAATTGTAAATGCACCTCAAAGATGCAAATCAATAAATTTACCTCAAAATTAAAAAATAAAATAAAATAAAATAAAACTTCTTTGAGGTCAAACTTTGCCATTTATTTCACAGCATTAAGCCTGAGGCTGGGGTTAAGTGACTTGCCCAGGGTCACACAGATAGGACGTGTTAAGTGTCTGAGACCATATTGGACTCGGGGCCTCCTGAATTCAAGGCTGGTGCTCTATCCACTGAGCCACCTAGCTGCCCCCAGCATTTGGTTTTGATTGTTTTATTTTGATTGCTCTTTCCATTCACATTATTACAATAGCTTTGTATAGTTTTCCATGCTTTGTTTATTTCAACTTGCATCAGGTTGTACAAAACTCGTACTTTTTTATTCATCATATTTATTGTTTCTTAAAGCACAGCAGTATTCCATTATTACATTCATATACCACAGTTTGGGCACCCCAATCCTTGGTATCTGCTTTCCTTTTATCCTTGACCCCCTTATGGTACATACCTGGCAAGGGGATCTCTGGATTTCTGGTCTTTCTAAGTTTAACACTCTACCCCCCCATACTATGATGCCTCTATATCTGATTATCAGAGTTGGAAATAATGGATATGTATCCAACCCATCTAAGTCACAGAGTAAATGGCCAAGAACCTCAGAGATCATCTAATTAGATTTAATAAGTGTGTATGAACAAGTATGAAGTTTCTTTACTGGATACACAGGTGTAAAAAATGAAAGAATTTCTACTCAATGAGTTTATATTCTAGCGAGGTCAATAGGAACATATAAAAATAATTTTTAAAATAAATAAAAATCCTATTTAAGAGGATAAATCTAAAGTCAATAAGTTACATGCATATGAAGCAAAAAACATTCTGATGGAGAAAAGCAGCAGTTTGTACTAGGCAAGTTGATTCGCCACCACTTGCCAAGGACAGTGAACCCAAGAGAACTGGGAATAGCAAAGTCTCCCAAATTTCCAGACTGGGCAGCTTCCGACCCAGGCCCTGCAGCCGTCATGGAAAAAGGAGCCCCCCTTTGTCATCACCAGTAACTGCTGCTACCATCAATAGGCAGATTAGTACAAGAGCCCAGGAAATAGTAGCATTCTTCAGAACACTAGTCCTGCTTCTGGTCCAGCCTTATAGTCATCATTCAAGAAAGCCATACTTGCCAGCTGTCACTCACAGGGCAGTCAAACCAACCTAGCTGAGGCAGCAGCTACTGAGAGACAAGAGGCATCATGTGTCAGATAATTCAAACCACTACCATTACTTTGATCACTAACTCCCCTCAGACCTCAATGGACACAGGCCAGGACTCTGAACCAAAAAGCTTTGGGAATAGCACTACTTCCAGCCCAGAACCTTCAGCCATCAACTTGAAAAATAAC
Source organism: Sminthopsis crassicaudata (assembly GCF_048593235.1). Classification (NCBI taxonomy): domain Eukaryota; kingdom Metazoa; phylum Chordata; class Mammalia; order Dasyuromorphia; family Dasyuridae; genus Sminthopsis; species Sminthopsis crassicaudata. The sequence goes on along the minus strand of NC_133618.1, from coordinate 448,598,711 downwards.
CCTTGTGGCCCAACTGCTTGACACAGCTAATGAAGATCCAGTAAAGAAAGTTCTTTCCACCAAAATCCACAAAGGCACAGTCAAATGACTCAGCATCAGAAACTGATTTGATATTATTAATGGAAATACCATTCAAGAAGAGACATTACCATGTGCTGTGCTGTTAAACTCTACGGGTGGTGATTTGCAGCTGAAATCTTTCATTTGTATTGTCTCCTCCATTATGATTTGAACTTGAGAGCAGGGACTGTCTTATTTTTGTATTTGTAATATCTATGGTTCAGTATACTTTTTTGGCATATAGTAAGTGTTTAATAAATGTTTTATTGATTCATTAATTTAATATATAAATAATATATACACATATATTGAGGATCAAATATATATCTATATATATACACGCACACAATAGATATTTACAAATTAGTTAAATAAATGCAAGGCAATTTGAGAAGGGCATTAGTGTTTAGGAGGATCAGAAAAGGCTTCATGGGGAAGATGGTATCTGAGCTGCACCTTAATGGGAGAGAATCTATGAAGCAAAGGTAGGGAAGAATATATTCCAGCAGTGCAAAGGCCCAGAGACAGAATTTTGATGGATTTTTTTTGATGGATTTTGATGGATTACAAAATTGCAAGAGGGGAAGAATGTTCAAGGACACTGAAAAGATACAGTGTAGGTAAGGCTTTCAAAATTAAATGGGAATTTCTATTGTATCCTAGAAGCAACAGAAAGTCACAGGAATTGGTCAGATAGAGGATTAACATGGTCGCATCTACACTTAAAAGTTACTTTTGGCAATGTAGATAGAATGGATTAGTGTTGAGAGGCTGTTGCAATAATCTAGTCAAATCAACTGAACATGCATTTATTTTGTATCTATCATGTGCCAAGCACTGTATTAAACGCTAGGAATACAAAGAAAGGTAACAAACAGTTCCTGCTTTCCAGGATCTCAAAATCTGAAGGAGGAGGCAACAAACAAATGACTATGTACAAATAAGATATATACAGGATATTAAAATACTCAGGAGAATCTATTTAAAACCATCAGTAACCATCATATGTAATGGGGATAAACTGGAACCATTGCCTGTTAGGATTCTTACAAGGTACTTATGCACTTAGTTCACACCTAAGAAGTTCAAACCTTTAAAGGAGTTTACACCTTTAAAGGAGTTCGCTCATTGATCCATGCATGAGATTCACATCTTTAAAGAGAGCATACTTTTTTTAAAAAATAGTTTTATTTACCAGATATATGCATGGGTAATTTTACAACATTGACAATTGCCAAACCTTTTGTTCTAATTTTCCCCTCCTCACCGCCGCCCCCCCCCCCCCAGATGGCAGGTTGACCAATAAAGATTAAATATGTTAAAGTATAAATTAAATACAATATATGTCTACATGTCCAAACAGTTGTTCTGCTGTACAAAAAGAATCGGACTTTGAAATAGTGTAGAATTAGCCTGTGAAGGAAATCCAAAATGCAGGGGGACAAAAATAAAGGGATTGGGAATTCTATGTAGTGGTTCATACTCATCTCCCAGAGTTCTTTCTCTGGGTGTAGCTGGTTCAATTCATTACTGCTCTATTGGAACTGATTTGGTTCATCTCATTGTTGAAGAGGGCCACATCCATCAGAATTGATCATCCTACAGTATTGTTGTTGAAGTGTATAATGATCTCCTGGTCTTGCTCGTTTCACTCAGCATCAGTTCATGTAAGTCTCTCCAGGCCTTTCTGAAATCATCCTGCTGGTCATTTCTTACAGAACAATAATATTCTATAACATTCATATACCACAATTTATTCAGCCATTCTCCAATTGATGGACATCCATTCAGTTTCCAATTTCTGGCCACTACAAAAAGGGCTGCCACAAACATTTTGGCACACACAGGTCCCTCTCCCTTCTTTAAGATCTCTTTGGGGTATAAGTCCAGTAGTAACACTGCTGGGTCAAAGGGTATGCACAGTTTGATAACTTTTTGAGCATAGTTCCAAATTAAAGAGAGCTACTTTTAAAGAGCTCCCACAAGCCTAGGGAGTACTCCCATTCTCTGGGAGGATATAAGTAGCCAGGATTCAGTGGGGAGAGTCAGAATCTGGACTGAGTCAACAGGAGAACTTCAGGGAAGCTCGAGGAGATTCAGAGCCAGGATTTCAGTGGAGAGATTCGCAAGTCCAGGAGAGTCTAAAGGAAAAGCCTCCTCATGGACTTCTGGGAGATTCACAACTAGGATTGACTTCTGGGAAACCCACAATCCACACTCTTGGAGGCAGTGTCTGATTCCCACACGGAGATTTCGAGTCAAGAGTCATTCAAAATTTCACCATGGTGCTGGCTGGAGACATTAGGACAAGAGCTCTCGGGAACCAAAGAGAGAGAGAAGCTTCTAAGAAAGCTAGCCAAGCCCCAAGTGAAGGAGACAAGACTTGAAGGAGAAAATAATCTGGAGATAAGATTTGGAAAGAGACAATAAAGGACTTTAACCCCTGGCTGCATTTTGGGATTATTGAACTGAACTGAAACCAAGGCTGCCTCCAGAAACTCCCCAAGAGATCTGCACCCAGAGAATGACTACGATTTAGATACAACAGAACACTACAATTGCCAGTAAGATCAGAGATGAAACAAGGTTGCCCATTAGCACCATTACTATTCAATATTGTATTAAAAATGCTAACTTTGGCAATAAGAGTTGAGAAAGAGATTAAAGGAATTGGAGTAGGTAATGAGGAAATCAAATTATCACTCTTTGCAGATGATATGATAGCATACTTAGAGAACCCCAGAGATTCTACTAAAAATCTATTAGAAATAATCCATAACTTTAGCAAAGTTGCTGGATGCAAAATAAATCCACATAAATCCTCAACATTTTTATACATCATCAACAAAATCCAACAACAAGAGATACAAAGAGAAATTCCACTTAAAATAATTGTCGATAGCATAAAATATTTGGGAGTCTATCTGCCAAAAGAAAGTCAGGAATTATATGAGCAAAACTATAAAACACTTTCCACACAAATAAAGTCATATTTAAACAACTGGAAAATATTAAGTGCTCTTGGATAGGCTGAATGAATATAA